>NC_046159.1:9199947-9499947 GCF_011064425.1 Rattus rattus
TTGTGTGGTGATCTAAGCGTAAGAGGAGCTTCTGCTTTCGTGTGTGTGGTGGTAATTGTTTTGGGATTAAAAACACCTGTACCGAACATCTGCTGGGTCCTGGCACCTCACTTTGTCATCCTGGAATATGCATTATGCCCCACTTCAGAAAGCAGTAACAACTGAGGTATTTAGGCCATAAGGGGAGTGTGGGAGTTACTTGAGATTAATCAAAGATGGCGGAGATGGAAAGCCGAGCTAGAGGAACAGCCCCAGCTGCGTGAATGTTTCCCGGCGAAGTCCTACCCGTCAGCAACATCCACTTAATGTCAATTTTGTCCGTTTCAGGTAGATGAGATGAACTAAAAGTGAGGCCACCGGACATTTAATATTCCTCCTTCTCCACTCCCGGCTGGAGGATCAAAATCGCCTCTCCTGTCTCACGGCTTAAGTTGGCTCCTTTCATGTTTCTAAAAGCTTGTCAAGTGCCTCTTCTTGGGATTTATCCTCCGTTTTGATTCTTTCGTGCTTTTCAAGTTACCTCATATCCTTGCACAGGTCATATTCTAATTTGTCTTTAAGTAGCAAAGCTCTTCAGTTCCCGAGGCAGCGACTCATGAGGCCTGAGAAAGTGGAGTCCAGGATGAGCTGTGAAGCATCAGGGGCGACCAACAAAGCAGACACTGACGACCAAACCTGGTGGCCGCAGTTTGTCAAGTTCCCCAGTCTATTAATTGACTTAAACATTCTGATAACTACGTTTAGATCCTCACTTGCTTATTTGTTTATTTCATTTATCTTCTTCCAACTCTGTGTGGACGGGGTGACCTTGAACTTCTGATCCTCCCACCTTCCTTCTACCTTGTGGGACAAGATCCAGGGTTTATTTTTCAGTGCTGACGATCAAACCCAGGACCTCACACATGCTAGGAAAGGATGTTCTACTACTGAGCTGTATCGACAGCCTTTCCTTTTAAAAAAATAGTTATTTTTTATTATGTGTATGTATGTGGGCCTCTGTGGGTGTCTGCACAGAAGTGCAGGTAACTGGGGAGTGAAAGGCATTAGGTCCCTTGGAGTTAGAGTTATAGGTGGTTATGAGCCGCCTCTCGTGGATGCTGGGAGCTAAACCTCAGTCCTCTGCATGAACAGCATGCTCATTTGTAACCCGTGAGGCGTCTCTCCAACTTCAGCCCTCACAGTTTGATGACAAGCTTCAGATGAGGAAATGATGCCCCAAAGCCTGATGATAACGCAGACGACCAGAACAAGAACAGCAAGTACAAAATGTGACCAAGGGAGCTAAGAAAGCAGCACGCTTGTTGTCTCTCCAGTACCTCTGCCCACCCTTTCCCCCACCCTGCCTTCTGCCCCCGACCCTGCCTTCCGCCTTCTCCCTCCCTTGTGCTAGAGACAGAGCTCAGTAACTTACACATGCTGGGCAAGCGCCTTAAATATACAAACAAAACAAAATACAAAGGAGTCCTGAGAGGAGGGGCAGCAGTTCCACCTCTCTGTATCCTGATGTGGATACAATGTGACTTGTGTAAACTTGTGTGACTTTAGTGCTGTGTCTCACCCTCCAGCCGCCCGACCATCCCACAATCCCTTGTGATGACTATCATTGCTCTAAACCCTGAGCCCAAACAAACCTCTGTATCCTTCAGCTGATTTGGTCTATTTTGTCATAGCCACAAGAACAGTCCCTGGTAAGCCTGTCCGCTATTACAAAGTTGTTACATTTTATCCTTTGATTTACAACCATTTTTTCTGGGAAGGTTCTCTAGGGAGAAGAACGTAGATTTCTAACTAATTATCACGTTTCACTGGAATCTATTGGTGATGACGGCTGTCCAAGTTATAATATCTACCCTAGGAAGGCTTTTCTCCGCCCCTCCCCCACCTCGGCTTTCTCCGCCCCTCCCCCACCTCGGCTTTCTCCTCTCTCTTCCTCTTAACCCTCCACTCAACTTCATATTCTTTTTCTCTTACTATGAACTTGTGCCTTATTTCCTTCAGTGTGTCTGTATTTAATACTCTTTTTCTTCTGAGCATTTACTCATGTTTGGCCACATAATACCTTCCCCGGCTGGCTGCTGCCTTCCTTTGATGACCGTGCTGCTTATGAGTCACTTCCTGACTCTCTGACTCAGTAAGACCTTCCAGGTTCACCTAATCCTAAATTCTGGCTGCAATGGGCCATTGCTCCAAGAAGTTGGCTCATGTTACTGGAAACTCCATTCTTTATTTCTCTTACTCATTCACAATAAATATTAAGAGCCGCATATTCAGTATTTAATCACAGTCCTCTGTCTTCAAAAGGAAGGCATGGTGTCAAAAATACCGTGTTCACGAACTACTTGAATCACCTCTTTCTCCCTCCACACCTCTTGTGGTTAGGTTATCTTGTTGAAATGGAATAAAGTTCATTTGTTTTAGTTCATATTCCCTTTGTGGCATAAAATATATTCATTGTTATTTTATGACTGTTAAAACATTGACATGGTTCAGAGGTCAAAGTGATAACGGTGACAAAAAAAAATAACACTGCTCCTGACCTTCCCCTCTCATTTCTACCTCAAGAAGATTTTTCAGAACTTTAAAGCGACTCCCTTTCCTTTGGTTTCAAACTCTGTAATCAATCCTCTCCCCAGCCCTGGCATGATCCGACCTGCTTAATATGTAGTTTCCTCCTGTGCGGGGCCCCTCTCTCCTCCCTCTGTTCCAACCACACACCTTTCTGTAGTCCTTTGAGTGCTGGTCTCCTTGCTTTGAAAGGCATTGTCATACCCTCTGCCTTCATCTCAGTCCATTTCCTGTGGATACAGCGAACACTCGAGATTGGTTAATGTGTAAGGATGAGGCCTCGATGGCTGTCGTGTTGCGGGAATGTCATCCCAGCGCTCTGGAGACATAGTCTAACTAGTGGGATCTTCTCATGAACAAATGAACAAGCACCCACAAAACAAAATGCTGGAAAAATAATGACTCAGTGGTTAAAAGCACTTCTTTCTCTAGTACAGGACCAAAGATGGATTCTCAGCACCCACATCAGGAGGCTGTGTATCCAGTCAGCTTCAAGGACTCTGACATCTTCCGATGACAGCAGACTAACCTGCACATACACCCGCATAGACACACATACGCTATCAAAACAATGAACATACATGAATTAGACCAGAGCTGGACATTTTATCCTCATATCCCCTTCATTGCTCCGATCACAGCTTATCACTGTAATATTTGTTGGCTTCATTATTTGAAACCTCGTAGTTGTAACTATTTGGGAGTCTGAGACAGGAGGATGCCTCAGGAGTTTGAGAATAGCTTGGGCAATACACTGAGAGCCCCCCATAAAAAAAATCAATCATAACTTAATTATTCTTTAAAAATGGATATTTATTTAGTTCATGATTCTGGAGGCTGAAGAGTTCAACATCATGGCACTACTTTTGGTGACCGTCTTCATGTTGTCTCCATAACATAATATTGTAATATATGTTGCATATAATACATGGTGCTATAATACATTTATCATATGATAGGACAGGGTGACAAGCTAGAGAGAATTTGCTTTTATCATAAAGCAACTCCTGGGTAACCCATCAATTCTTTCATGAGAACTATTACTCTGACCCAGTCACTTGCCGAGAGTCTTATGTCCAAATACCGTTAACCGTTAGGACCTGAAGGTTTTAGTCCTTGAAATCTGCCCCGCCCCCAACAGCACACTGAAGCATCCCAGTCATCAGTCTGCAGTACTTCTGTCTTTCCCTTTTTTTCCCCATGTGGATAACAGCTCATATTCCAAACAGGTACCCTTTCTCTGGGAGGGTTTCCCTGTCTTCCTTCTTACCACCCCTGTAAGCGCAAACCTGTCAGGTTTCCCACAATTTTATCCTCATATTCCCACCATTGCTCCGATCATGGCTTCCCACTGTAATGTTTGCGGCTTTCATTATTTGGATCATTGTTATCTGGTTCATCAAGGTGCAAGATTCTATTATGCACTGCAAATATTTGCCAAATTAGCGAATGAACAGTTGGAACAACTGTGATGTTTATAGTTTGGGGAAATAGATAAGTTCTTTTTAAAACTTATAAGGCTGTATATGTATATACATGTGGTATATGTGTGTATATGTATGTTTGTGTGTGTGTACATGTGGTGTATGTGCATGCATGTGTGTGTACATGTGGCCCGGGTACGTATGTGTGTATGTATGTGTGCATGCATGTCTATGTGTATATACATGTGGTGTGTGTATGTGTGTTTACATGTGGTCTATGTGTGTATGTGTATATATATGTGCATATATGTGTGTATATGCATATATATGTGTCTGTGTATATATGTGTACATGGGTGTATACATGTGGTATGTGTATGTGTGTGCACATGTGGTCTATGTGTGTGTGTATGTGTGCATGTGTGTGTGTATGTGTGCATGTGTACATGTGGTCTATGTGTGTGTGTACGTGTGTGTATGTATATGTGTGTGTATGTGTGTATGTGTCTATGTGTACATGTAGTAATCAGAGGATAACTTACAGGAACTGTCTCTCTTCTTGCACCACGTGGTTCCTGGGGTTCAAACCCAGGTCCTCAGAGTTGGCAGGCCACACATTTACCCCTGAGTTATCTTCCCAGTCCTACATGACTTCTTTGTAATCCATAAATATTTCAGCAGATTTATAGTTTTTGACAAGTCATATTCAGTCCTCTATTTCCCCATCCCAATTAATATGAAAAAGCAATCTGACCTTAGGTAATGAATAATAAGCTGAAATTTTATCGGCAAATTCGAGGGCACACATTTTAAACAGTAAAAACCTAGGGAGGGAGCTACTTAGGAAAAGGAGAGAACAGTGATTGCTAGCGTCCTTGTAAGTACAGGGCAGAGATGGAGCGGCTTGGTGGGTGGAGAAAGCCACCGTTTGACCTAAAACAAATTCCCATTATAGCGCCTGACCACCATCCCTTCTTTTTTTTTTTTTTTTTTTTTTTTTGGTTTTTTTTTTTGGAGCTGGGGACCGAACCCAGGGCCTTACACTTCCTAGGCAAGTGCTCTACCACTGAGCTAAATCCCCAACCCCCCTACCATCCCTTCTTATTACTTTTGCCATGTTTTTCAATGTGTTTGTAGATATGTTTTACAAATCTGTCAGTCTACTTTCCGTCCCTAGTAATGCAATGTCATAGACTATAACGTGAGTTATAAAGAAAACTGGTTTAGGGTCTGGAGAGACGGCTCGGTGAGTAGGAGCATGCGTTACTCCAGAAGACCTGGGCTTGGTTGGGGGCACCCTTTCTCCGTGACTCTATCTCCAGAGAGGGACCCATCATCTCTAGTTCCTAAGGCCACTGCACTCATGGGCACATACCCCCACAGAGACAGACACATTAGCACACATAATTAAAATAACAAAATCTTTCAAAGGAAAAAAAAACTAGGTTTATTTTGGCTCATGGTTCTGGAGTTCCCACATCGAGTGGCTGCCTCTGGTGATGGGCTCCTTGCTGGCAGGGGCCTAGGGTGGTCCCTGGTCAGAGATGAACTGTGCATGACTGTCTGAGACTCTCTGGCCTTTCTCTTTATACAGCCAACAGGAAGGTGATGGAGCCCTGTCAAATCCTAATCACCTTCTGAGCGCTTTATCTCTGTGCCATTGTTGGATCAAATTTCCTTCCTTTTAATTCCTTACAAGTGGGGATTAAATTTCAACACATTAATCCTAAGAGGACAACCCAATCAAGTAAGATCATGACAAAGAATACATGGCTGTAATTTCCACAGTATGTCTATAAGCATGTACTTATATATGTTTATACATTAATGCATGTAAACACACAATAAAGCATCCATTCCATTCTATTTACAGACATGCATCTATTCATTTCTCTATGTGTGTGTTAGCACGTGTCCTATGGGTGCTGGGTCTGAGCTCTGGGCCTCACGGTTGTGCAGGAAGGGCTCTCAACCTCTGAGCTATCTTTTTCTGACTTGCATCCAGCCTTCGTCTTTTCGTTTTAAACAATCAAGCCAAGCACTCTGGATGTAGCTCGACAGCCTGAGTTCAAATCCTGGCAACACACACAGTAAACAAAAATAGATCAAGTTAATTTAAATAGGAAACTTTCTTGCAAGGCTAATGCTGTGTCAAGAACATTCCCTGCTTGGCTCATTCCAAATTCCCGGGAAGGGTCCCAGCAAAGCCTTTCCAGGGCTGTATGTTTGTAAAATTTGCAAGTCTGCTATGGTGAGTCATCCTTTTTCTAGGCTTTTACTATTGAAAGGTGACACACCGGAATTTGCTGACAAATGTCAGCCTGTAATTATTAACTACCCGAGGCTTGTCCATTCTGTATATTAACTGAGGTGGGAAAATAAACAAACGAATAGGACTCGTAAAAACAATGGATCTGCTAAAATGTTTATAGATCAGAAATCATCTGGGGTTATGTGTTTGTAAAATTTGCAAACCTGGTATGGTGGCTCTTGTTCGGAATTCCAGGCCAGCCACAGTAAGACCAAGGTAAACAAACGAATGTGTAAACATTTCTTTGCCATTGGTCAAGACCACTGTTGAGCTCAGACTTTCCTCTTTGTAGCACTTCCTCTGGTGTGCAGTTTGGTGGCTGGCAGTGTGCTCAGGGACAGCGCTGGTTCACAGCTACTTCTGGGTGTGTAACTAGGTGTTTCTTTGAAAAAAGAAATGCTTTCACGAGGTGTGCACTGGCCGCTTGGCATTGGGACAGGAAAGTGTGAGACCCCAAATCCTACTGTGATCTGAGTGTGTCCCAAAGCTCCAGACACAAGACTATCTGGACAGCAAGGGGAGATAGGATATGGAAAACATGTGGCCGGAAGCCCGCCCAAGGGACAATATTCTAGTTGACAGACAAGCAAGCTGAGCATCACCTTGGCGTCATCCTATCAAGGTCTCTTCTGTCTGGAGAATACAATGGTAAATGCTTTACTCCTCTTTTGGATGGAATCATGCCATATAAAAACCGTCTATTTCCTGTGTTCACACATCATACATATGGCGACTCTCCCTACACCGTGACTGTGCCTCTCAGCAAACTTCTTAGACATCCTGGTCATTGAGCGAGCCTGACTTACCTAGGCTTTTAAAGCTAACTCGTTTAGAAGGAAATAGCGCTCAGTTGGATACGGTGGTGCACATCTGGGGTCTTAGGTACTGAGAAAGCAAGGCAGGATTGCTTGTGCCCAGGCATTTGGACTAGCCTAGGAAAGTAGAGAGACCTTCTCTGGAGAAAGAAAGAGAGAGAGAGAGAGAGAGAGAGAGAGAGAGAGAGAGAGAGAGAGAGAAAGGAAGAGAAAGAAAGAGGAAAGAAAAAGAAAAGGGATAAATTTGTATGAGGCATCAATCAATGAATGCACATGCGTGCGCGCACGCGCGCACGCACACACACACACACACACACACACACACACACACACACACACACACAGGAAAAAAAGAACTTAAATGGCATTATTGCTAGAATGTAACACTATAGGGTTAGCAAGATGGCTTAGCAGGTAAAGCCTCATCTCCAGCCTGATGATCTGAGTTTATTCCCCAGAGCTTTGGTAAAGGTGGAAGGGGAGACTTGACATCCAGTGGACACCATGGCATATGCACCCCTGAAAACTGAGTGTACTCCACAATAAATAAATCAAACATGAGAAGAAATGTAGTCAAGCACTCCATGGCAGAGTTCTCATGCCTTGTCCTCTACCATTTACAGTGGGAGTGATTTGATTACACATTTATATATCTCAATACAGTGTGACAACAGTCTGGAAAAAAAAATCTAATCTTTTTCTCTTAGGATTTATTTATTTATTTAATGTGTTTCGATGTTTTACCTGCATGTATGTCTCCGTGAGACAGTCAGATCCCTTGGAACTGAAGTTACAGACAGCTGTGAGCTGCCACGTGGGTGCTGGGAATTGAACCAGGGTCCTCTGGAAGAACAGCCAGTGCTCTTAACCTCTAAGACACCTTTCCAGCCCCGATAATCAAATTCTTAGCTTTGTATTTTTTTCTTGAGTATAGTCCAAACAAAAACAAGACAAAAACCAAACAAATGTGACCCCTCTGGTTGACTTAGGGAAAAGTTGGAGGAAGCTAAGGAGGACCAGGGGTCTCAATTAACCTGGACCCCTGAGATCTCTCAGACACTGGATCACCAACCAGACAGCATACACCAGCTGAGATGAGGCCTCCAACACATAAACAGCAGAGGACTCCCTGGTTTGGGTTCAGTCAGAGAAGATGCACCTGGCCCTCATGAGACTGGAGGCCCCAGGGAGTTTGGAGGTCTGGTGGGTTGGGTGGGATCGAGAAAGAGGAGGGGGGAGAGATATGGGATGTGGAACCCTCGGGGTGGGGGTGGACCAGGAGGAGAATAAAATCTGTAATGTAACAATAAATAAATAGATGAATAAATAAAATTTAAAAAAGAAAAATTTTTAAAAAAAGAATAGAAAGTATCAATGGACAAAACAAAACAAAAGGAAACACACAAAATCCTCAAGACCAGAAATCTATTAGGGAGGTTTTAAAGCAATTGCTAAGACATGCAATTTTCTGTATTATATGATGTTTAATATGCTTGTTGGATTCTATCTTTTGTTTTGTCTGTTTGTTTTTTGAGACAGGGTCTCACTTTGTAGCCCTGGCTGGTGACCTAGAACTCACTTTGTACATTAAGCCGTCCTGGGACTCACATAAATATGTCTGCCTGTGCTGGGATTAAAAGCATGTGTCACCACACCCTGGGAGCTTTGGGATTCGTAAATTGTATTTTGTTGTAATTTATTTCTTTTTCCAACACACACTCCTCTTTGTTCCTGATTTTATATTTGTAATTTCTGTAACTTTACTTTTCTAAACAGTGTGTGTGTGTGTGGGGGGTTGTTATTGTTGTTGATGCCTATGGAGCCCTGGGGTAGGGAGGGGACTACATGGCAGCAATGTTGACTGACAACCCAGGTCTGGGGAGACGGTAGGCCCATGCAGGGAATTCATTCAGAAGCCTAACTAGCTTGGCAAGCAAATTGCCCTCTGGAAAACCTCTGCATATACCCTTATATATGGAGAGGGAGGGGAGAGGAAGAGGGGAGGGGTGCCCAGGTGCTCAGAAATAACTCAGCGAATTAAAAATAAGAAAAGAAAAAAAAATACACAAATCACTGAGCTCAATTTGAGAAGGTATGAGAATCGTAGGCTTAAATCTCTCTTAAAAAAAAAATCAAAGGAGAAAGAACAAAGACAAAGGGGAACTGAATGGAGCCTATGTTAGGTAAGAGGCCCGCCCTCTTGGATATTATTGGGAAGGAACAAAGGGTCCCCTCCCCACCTATTGTGACACAGAGAGCTAAAGCTCTGTCCTCATGAGAGCAGGGTGCTCACATGTCCATTGGGCAGAAATGCCATTGTTCTCCCAGAATTCCCATGGGGCTGTGCCCCCGAGGAGGTCCCCACCTGCCTCTCCCCTGGGGCCTTACTTATTTCTCAACTGGTGGAGCAGGGAGCTGGAATTTTTCTAAGCAGCCGCTCTGGAGTTGGGGCCTTTATGCTGCTGTAGTCTGTAGAGAAGTGAACTCACCCACAGTCTGTGAAACCGCGGCGGAGTTCACAGGAGAAGGGGTCGTAGAAGCACCCAGGTCTGAGTGAAGAAAACTAAGCGAGGAAGTGGGTGGAAAGGCAGTGTGGCTGGAACTCGGAAACCCTGGGGAAGGCTGCAAAGGGGACACACCCAGAGCCCCTGCTCACTCTTGTACATCACCGTCGTCATCGTCATCACTGTTGTTTTAATCTTCTTGTAACTCAATGGTCATATGAGCCACATGTGGTGAGGCACACTATTAGTCCCAGTACTCAGGAGCCAGAGGACAACCTGGTCTAGGTCCGAGAGTTCTAGGGCAGCCAGGGCTTCCTAGTGAGACCGAGTCTCAACAAAAGAAGGAGGAGGAGGAAGAGGAGGAGGTGGAGGAGGAAGAAAAAAAAGAAAAGCAAAAAAAAGAAAAGAAAGAGAACATCGTGATTCTTTAGAATTTTCAGCAGGGTTCAGCTTTCTAGAATACAACAGAAAACCAGTGGCAAATGACTGGTTATGGTGACACAGGAGGCAGAGGCAGACACAGCTGGCCTAGTAGTGAGACTCTGTCTTAAAAAGGAAAACAAAAGGCTAATTTTTCTTTTTAGGATTTTTTTTTATTGGTTATTTCGTTTCAAATGTTGTTCCCCTTCCCAGTTCCCCCTTCGAAATCCCCCATCCCATCCCTCCTCCCCTTTGCCTCTATGAGGGTACTTCCCCACTCACCCCCAATCCCACCTCACTACTCTGGCTTCCCCTTATGCTGGGATATCAAACCTCCACAGGACCAAGAGCTTACCCTTCCACTGATGCCTGGTAAGGCCATCCTCTGTTACACATGCAGCCGGAGCCACGGGTCCCTCCCTGTGTACTCTGTGGTTGGTGGTTTAGTCCCTGGGAGCTCTGGATGGTCCGGTTAGTTGACATTGTTGTTCTTTGAATGGGATTGCAATCCCCTTCAGTTCCTTCAGTCCTTCTCTAGCTCTTCTATTGGGGTCCCCTGACTCAGTCTGATGGTTGGCTGCGAGCATCCTCATCTGTATTGGTCAGGTGCTGGCAAAGCCTCTCAAGGGACAGCTATACCGGGCTCCTGTCAGCAAGCACTTCTTAGCAATAGTGTCAAGGTTTGGTGTCCGCAGGTGGGATGGATCCCCAGGTAGGGCGGTCTCTGGATGGCCTTTCCTTCTGTCTCTGCTCCACTTTTGTCCTTGTCTTTCCTTTAGACAGGAACGTTTCTGGGTTAAAATTTTTGAGATGGGTGGGTAGTCCCATCTCTTAACTGGGGGGCCGTGCCTATCCACTGGAGGTGGTCTCTACAGGGTCTCTCTCCCCTTTGTTGGGTATTTCAGCTAATGTCATCCTCGTTGGGTCCTGGGAACCTCTTGCGTCCCTGGCATCTGGGACTTTCTAGTGGCTACCCGAAGTTCCCCATCCCCCACTGCTACACACCTCTGTTCAATTGTTCAATTTCCTGACCTGTACTTCTCTCCTGTCTCTTCCCAGGCCTCATCCTGACCCCCCTTTCCCCTCTCCCTTTTAGGATTCATTTTTATTTAAATGTATAAGTGTTGTGCCTGGAGCCCACAGAAGCCAGAAGATGGAGTAGGGTTCCCAGGGACTAAAGTTAGAAGTGGTTGTGGGCCACCCCGTGGGCGCTCTGGAAGGGCAACCAGGTCTCCTAACTGCTGAGCCATCTCTCCACCCTCAAAACATGGCTACCTTTGAGCCATGTTTAGACAGTGGTTGTATTTTAGCACAGTCTCAGCGTTTCCATTTGACAAACCCCCTCCTTAGGAGAGCTGTAATAATATGACTTGGCCTGCCAAGTATCAGATGTTGCTTGTTTTGAAAATATTTCGCATGTTTTAGGTGAAGGGCGCCCGTTAGCACTTTGGATCACAATAACACGGGCTCACATTTCAGTTACTTTAATTCACATCCCTCTCACAACTCAGCAGGAACTCCTCCCAACACCCGCACCCCCTCCCCCTCCCCACTGTTCATTTATTCTGGTCACTCTGAGAATTCTATTTTTAGAAACAGGTATTTTAGAAGGAAGTGCAAGGGAAGATTTCAAAAGATATTATCTCGAAACCTATGAATGTTTTTCAGATTTTCTTCTTAGGCCACGAGCTATTCGTCGTTTTCTATGGAAGGGCCCTTCTTGCCTGGACTAGAAAAGCAAAGAAGGGAGCAAAAGACATGGAATCCATCTGCTCAGTGCAGACAGATCTTTTCTCTTCTTAATTGTGTTCTTCTGTGGGTAGAGAAAGAGTGAAAGTAAAGAATTATTTGCTGACTCCTGCTAGGATTAAACTTCTTATTTTAACTTAAAGTTTACCTGTACACTCAGAACTCTTTATAAAGAAGAGGGGAGTGGTCTGAACACTAAAACTAGATCGGAAACCTTGCCACGTCCAGATGACTACAGTCGCTCCTGTACTTTTCAGCCTCCCTGCTCCTTTCCTCAGAGGGAGGGGCAGCATGCCGTGGAGTTCCTTTCTGTACTTCCGATAAAATACGTGAGGGGACCGACTTAAAGGAACAATTCCGTGAGCTCTTCATTTCAGATTTAGGACACAGAGTAGAGAACAGGAAGCAGCTGCCAAGGACACGCCCCCAGAGACCTGCTCTCTCCACAGGCCCCGCCTCCCATGGTTCCACCACCCACAAGGTTTATTTTAGGCTTCGAATCCATTAGAGGGTTAAATCATTTGTTAGGACTGTTCCTTCATGATTTTTAAAAATATAAGTTTGTTTTATATTGATTTGTTTATTTACCTGAATGTGTATGTGCGTGTGTGTATGTGTGTGTGTGTGTGTGTGTGCGCGCGCGTGTGCGCGGGCACATGCGTGTGAGCATGTGGAGGTTTGAAGACAACTATGGGAAGTGCTTCTTGTCTACCACCATGTGTGTTCTGTGGATCAAAATTAACTTAAAGGCTTGGGGCAAGCGCATTAATTCCCGGAGCTATCCTAACTACCAAATCCTTGTTTTTGAAACAGGGAGGATCTCGGTATATAGCCCCAGAGAGCCTAGTACACTCTATGGTGTGGGCAGGGGCTGGTGCCTTGAGGCTGAGGGAAACAGGCCTCAGAGAAAGGCTCTAGGCCTATGCAGAGGACCAGTCTACACGGCTGCAGTTTAGAGAAGCTATTGGTCTAGTGGACTGGGACACACAAGGCATGGGCCTGGAATCTGAAGCCTGGAATATCGAGCCAAATCCTGATGTCTAGGATGTCCAAGGGCAGCTGTGAACAGGAACTGCTCTGGTTAGATTTATCTCTCAATTTAAATCGCTAGTGTGAGGGTCTTCAGTCAGAGTGGATGAAGTTTCTGGTAAATCTACTAATGTGGTTCATGTCCTTCCTTTCAATCCATCTGTGCTCCATTCCAACTTATTTTTTCACCAGGACACAGTGTAGTCCCTGGTCTGGCTCTGCAACACATTTGTGGGTTTTTTTCCCTTTTTCTTTTCTTATTTTTTAAAGACAGGATCTCACTGTGTGGTCTTACCTACACAGGAACTTCACAGACAGGGCTGACCTTGAACTCAGAGAGATCTGCCTGTCTCTGCTTCTCGAGTGCTGGAATTAAAGGTAACCCAGCCTGTGTTACTCTTGACTCACAGCACCTACAACAGCTAATGCTTAAGACCCAAGCAAGAGCGGGGCATCAATACTCTGCCCTGAATTGGGGAAGAATTCACAAGCCCCACCCCTACTCCTCCCTGGGATCTATAGGCAGTTAATGGTGGCTGGGGAGGGGAGGGGCTCTTTAGTGGTATAACCACTCATAAGGTGCCCGAAAAAGCAACTCTAAAGAAACTCACTGGGTCACACATAAAAACAAAGTAAGTAAAATAAGATGACATGAAAGTGGGGGTGGGCGTGGGGGTGGGCGTGGGGGTTGGGGGAGGTGGGGGGTTGTTTACAGGTGAGTTGCAAAAAGTAAGGATCAGCAGGAGTGGACAGAGAACAGAGAGGGTAATGGAGGGCAAATATGATCAACCCACATTCTACAACACATCATGAGAATGTCGGTGAAATCCATTCTTACATATAATGAATATACTTTAATAAACAATTTTTTAACTGTTAGTCTGACAATTTTCTTCCTGTTTCAGTTCTCTCAACGGTGTTTCTTTAGCCCTGAGGCAAAACCGAACCCTCAGCAAACCTGTAGACCTTCGTTTGGTAATGCTTGCCTAGTCGGTCCAGCGGTTTCTGCCCTCTAGTCACAGGAGCCTTTTGTGCAGCTGTAAGGGGTCCGTGCACCTGCTTCCACTGGCTTCTGCCTGCATCTCTCTGCGTCATTTATCTACAGAGGCAGCAGCTTGTCTGTCTTCCCTCAGGTCAAAACTTACTGCTCCATGCAGCAGGCTCTGCATGGAGTCTCCTGGTTTGGGCTCTCCCATAACTCTCATCTTCAAAGCGATTGTCATAAGAGTTATCAAAAAAACCAAGTGCACAAAGCCTGTGATATGGTTCAATGGCTAAAGGGGCTTGCTGCCAAGCCTGACAATGTGAGTTCAATACCTAGGACTGATTTCTGCAAGCTGTCCTTGGACTTGCACATGCAAACATGCTACACGCCCCCCCCCACCAATAAAATAGATAAAAAAAATAATTGCACAATGAGTTGTCAGACACTGGTGTCCTTGTCGAAGAATGAGAGATGTACTAGGCTCAGGTCACATGTAGGTCACATTCTTTTGCTTCCTCGGTACCTAATGATCTTGAGACTTCTTTGGTCAAGGGATATTTTGCAAAAGACAGAATGTATGACATAAAGGCTGGGCTTGTCACCCTTATGTCCTCAATCGTGATAGGGTCAGGAGTCAATGCTGTCCTCATGTGGGAGTGCAGAGACTCTTAGCAAAGCATGAGTCACACAGTAGTAAAAAATGGTGGGTAGAAGAATAAAGCTGGTATCTGTGGCTTGTTCAGTTAACTTTCTACTCAATTCACTTTTCCAAGTTTCTTATGTTTTTGTCTGCTAGAATTTGAGCCTAGGACCTTATGCCTGCCGGGCCAACATTCTACGACAGAGCAGTAGCCTCACCGTTGCACCCCCAAACCCTCCTTTTTAATTTTTGTTTTGAAACAGTCTCGCCAAGTCACCCAGTAGTCCAAGCAAATCTTGAACTCGAATCCCTCCCTCCTCAGCATCCGCAGGAACTATGCCACCAGGCAGGGCTCATTGTTTCCCAAGAATTGACCTAAAACACTACTTTTAGAAGATAAAGGAGGAAAAAAGAAAACACAATGTAACTGTCTTCTTGAAACCATGAGGCAAATGTATCTTGTGTTGGTGATGTTTTTCCATGGTCAAGTAAATACATTTAATACAGCCTTCTACAGGATCTCATTAGTCAAAACCCGGTACCCTCCACACTCCAGAAGCTCGTGAGTGTTACAGGAAGCTCTGCCTCATCTCCCTGTGGTAATCATTGTAAGCACAGTTGAAGGAAAGGAGCTGATATCAACTACTGACGTCTGCCAATGGAAGAGTGAACATGTGCATTGGTTTTCAGCCTACGTTGTTCAATCGTCAGAAACGGCTGCACTTGAAGAATGGATGAAATTCAATCTCTGTGCCTCTTGACTGCTGTTTTAGTTACTGTTCTATTGCTGTGATAAGCCACCATGGTCAAGACAACTTAAAAAGAAAGCCATTTAATTAGGGATTTGCTTACAGTCTTGGGGGACTGTCACATCCGCGAGTGTGGCGGTAGCTGGGCAGGTGCTGGAGCAGCAGTACCTGAGAACACACATCTGATATGCAAGTTGCAGGCAGAGAGTGCTGGCTAAGTGAGGGTGGTGCGGGCTTTTGCAACCTCGAAGCCCACCGCTGGTGACACACCTTCTCCATCAAGGCCACATCCTCTAATCCTTCCCAAACAGTTGCACTAATTGGGGACCAAGCAACCAAACATATGAGCCTATGTCAGCTGTCTTCCCTTCCCTGAGGTCCACTTTCACTCTCAACATCCTCTCTTTACTCTTTGTAAAGTGGACCCTGTTGCCAGTTCAGGAAATCCCCTTCCGTTCCTTCTCTGTCTCCTTTCCTGAGTCTTTTGTAAGATTCAAAGTTTAAGGACAAAGGCTGCCTTAAGCAAATAGCAGGTGGCTGGGACTTTAACACAGGGTCCAAAGAATTTAGGATAACACCCTGTTCCAGGAAATGAGCTAACCGCCTTAGCAGTCCCCCGTCCATGTGAATGAGCTAACCTGGAAAAGGAAAGGGCTAACCGTGAAAAGGGAAGGGCTCTTAGCAGTCCCCCATCCACATGCCAAAAATATCTCACCACTGATGAGTGTAAGGGTCAAGGCTGTCCTCCACAAGTGCATAGAAAATGTATGCTTTCGGCATTCAGGGCCGTCTCTCTCCAGATTATAGGGCCACCCCAGTGCACTGGATCATTAAACCTCTTATTGCATCGCTCTCCGTCTCCGCGTTTTCATGAGTGGGACCTCCCGGATGCAGGGCTGATCGGGTCCTACACTTTCTCTTACTTTTCTGCCAGTGTCAGCTTCCTAAAACATAAATAGGCTCATTAACCTTCCCTCAATAAAGATCTTCTATGATTGATTCTTGGTTGCTTATTTAACTGGTTTGAAAACATAACAACCAGGTCCTACTCCTTAGCAGTTCCTCTAGGTTCCGCCCAAGAGTTACCTAGCAACAGCCAGGTATGAGCCTGGCTCCAGTGTAAGAAGTCTCTGTCTCCATCCGTCTGTCCATCCCCCCACCCCCGCCCATGTGTCCCAGGCTGTCCTCTCCCTCTTTCTCTTTTCCTCTCTCCTTTCTCTTTCTGATCTTCTCTGTTTCCCTCCTTTCTTTGCCTCTACCACATTCTTGGTCCCAAATAAGCTTTTATACTAAGCCTGTCTAATGGCTGATTCCTCAGGGGGTGCCTGGGCATGGAAGTGCTCCCTCCCCCACCATTGCCTCTACTGCAGCCGTTTTATGGAAGACAACGCTATTTTCAAGCTAAAAATAGAGAAGAAAATTGAAAACATATATAAGATAGAATGAATCGAGGAAGGTAATGGGCAGACCTTTTGACCTTTGCCCCATCTCCTGTGCCTTGGTCTATTTTCAAATTACTTGGTAATGTATAAAGGATAGAGTTTTAGTTAGGCCATGGCTCTGGACGCTGGAAGCTGAGGATCTTGGCAATTGAGATCCGTCTTGATGCACTGTAAAGAGCAGAAGAAATCATGTATACACACAGATCAAGTACTCTGACTTGGGTCTCTTCCTATAAAGCCAATAAGGCAATCAAAGATGATCTCATCTAATTCCTATTGTTTAAGCCTCACTTTTAAATACTATTAACAAAAAATAAATTGAAGGCTTCGCTTTGGAAACAAAGTTTTGGGGGAGGTGTTCAAACCACAGCAGTGAAATTGCGTTAGGACATCACTTTGTAATCTGAGGGCTGTGTGATAGAATGGCTCGACCCATGGCGGTCACACTCTTCAGGAAGGTGTCCACATTTGTTTAACATCTGCGCGCACTGTGTGCCGGGTTGCGCCCGGCGCTGGTCAATCCATATCCCTTCACCGTGGACTTCTTAAAGGCTTTAGCAGGCCCTGCCTTTCTTTCTTTCTGTCTGGGAAGGCCATCCCCTGCCGGTCGGTTTTAGTACTGATTGGAATGAAAAAAATGTTCGGGGAAAAACGTTTCAGATCTGCACCTGCCTGCACAGGCGCTGTGCTGAACTCCATCGATGCACTTGGCGCGTGCTACCCTCTGCTTCCCCTTGTTGATATTAGATAATATTTCACCGTGGAGAAATGAGTGCCTTCCTCGCACCATGTCTGGCTTATAGTTATTTCCCAATTATAAGGTGATTTTATCAGCTTATCTTAGAGGATGAAATTCAACCTGCAGATTCAATATAACACCTCATTTGTCACGACCTCCTTCCTATTGCGAAGCACACCTACGTATTTAAGATGCTGTCTTTTCTCCTGATCTGAATAGTGTGATATTATCATTTGTAGCGACTGTGATGAATCTAGTCTTTGCCCCTGCATTCTGGCACTCAGATCCTAAAAATCTAGAAGCTCTTAAGTGATGAATCTTTTCATATGACAAAGAGATGACTGACGGCTGGGGATGCCTGGGTAACCTCAGGATGGTTGCCATGGGAACCAGTTAACGATTATAGAGGGGTGGAACTTTCAGCCCCTACCCCCCTAGCCCGGACAAAATGGAGAGAAGAAGAGCTTGGGGGTGCTGAATTAATCACCAGTGATTAATGATTTAATCAACTATGCCTATGTAATGAGGTCTTCACAAGTCCCCCAAGGGCAGGGTTTGGAACGCTCCTGTTTGGTAAGAGGTTCCATAGCATAGTGGCATACATTCAGGAGTCTCAGAGCTTCTGCTTGGAGAGTGGCATCCCTGGATAGGGCTTGACAGCTCTGTTTCCTTTGCCTGTCACCCAATACATTTCTGTCCTTCAGCCCCTGAGTGGTTATCTTTTTATAGTAGGCAGGGACTAGTTAATCAAGTACTTTCCTATGTTCTATGAGCTTCTCCAGCAAAGGATTGAGCTAAGGAGGGAACCTCTGATTCCCAGTTGGCTAAGACACAGGCAATAACTTGGATTTTTGCAGTAGTGGGGTTATATTAGATTTGATGTGGTCTCAAAGTGCCTAGTGTCAGAATTGAGTTAAACTATGTGACATTATTAGATGTGTGCTGAGAACGGGATTATTCCTTGGCATGGGAAAAATTCACAAATGGGAAAAGAGACATTCACATCCATCTCTTGATCTTCAGACTAGACGTTAGATCACTAAGAAAAGCTTGGGGGTGATGAGGTCATTCCTGAAGCACGTCTGGAACAGGAAGTGCGACAGAGTTGGTGTCAAGTCGTAAATGACAAGATCTCTAAGCTTAAATCGAGGAGAGACTCAAAGTTGTTATTCTTGCTTGGAATGGGGTAAGCATAACTTTCTCAGAACCCAAATTCCATTTGGAGAACCCATTCTTCTTGGGGCAGTAGATAAAGTATCAGTCACTCATGGGCAAGTTCAAGCCCTTCACATTTCTCTTCTCCTGAATCAACGATCCGACTCAAGTTTCTTTAAGTTCAAACTCAGATGCTTTCTGCCCTTCAGGGTACAGATTCCAGGTCTGGCTGATTGTCACAGTTTTGTTCATTGTATAAGACGTCTTGGATTCCACCAACTTCCACAGTGAGACTCTTTCTACCAATCATTACACTCATACGAAAGCTTCTAGTATTGATGGAGGCCTGGGCGTCCTCAGCTGTGTATATTTATCTTTCTGGTCACCAGCAGTCATTCATACTGACCGTCTTCCTGATGTGAATGCCAGCTCACTGCTCCTGGTGTTTCCACTTGTGATCCAGGGAGCTAACCAAGTCTTAGGTTATAGCCAAAACCAACACTTACATGCTATCCCGTTGGTTATGGGTTTGTTTGTCAACGGGACCTAAGAATATATTGTAGACCTCCGAAGGCACAGGAAAGTGTGCTGATCTCTTAATCGGTTCTGGTCTGTGGATTTGTTTCCCCTCAGTCTTCCTCTGCTCTTAGCATCTAAACAATCCTTTCTCCTGCCAGAAGATTGCAGGTTGTACCTCTTAAAGGTCCCAGGGAGGGCTGCCCAGATCTCCTTAGCTCTGACCTGAGGCTGAAGCTCTCTGTTCTATCCCACAGAGAAAATGAAGGCAACGCATGAGAGAGCAGGATGAGGGCCTTCTGTCACTGTGCTCCTGTGTGATTTTCCTTCCATTCAACTCAGAAGGGAAAAATAAGCTTGCATTTAATTAAAATAAGGGGACATTACAGCATAAGGAAGCTGGAGCCACACAGCTGGGGTTAGGAATGTAATGTGACAATGAAGCCACTGTAGAGCAGGGACAAGGTCCACTGACCACACAGAATGAGCCTGCAGATGATAACAGGCACTGCTTCTAAGTCTGTTGTTTGCATCTAGACTCAGACTCAGCCAAGCACTTGTTTCTTCTGTACTCTGGCTCCGCTATAGCAACGACCCTCAGGACCACAGTAGACTGTGCTAGATTGTCTGAATTAGAGGAGGGTGATGAGGGTGAGGACAGTAAGGATGGTGAAGAGAGTAAGGAGGATGGTCAGGAGAGTGAGTGAGGAGGGTGAGGAGGATGGTCAGGAGGAGGGTGAGGAGGATGAGGGTGAGGAGAAGGGTGAGGAAGAGGGTGAGGAGGGTGAGGAAGATGGTCAGGAGAGTGAAGAGGAGGATGGGAAGAGGCTAAGGAGGAGGCTGATGAAACTGAGGAGGGTGAGGAGGAGGACTGAAGAGGGTGAGGAGAAGCCTGAGGAGGAAGGTGAGGAGGAGGGTGAGGAGAGTGGGGAGGAAGGTAAGGAGGAGGGTGAGGAGGTGGGGGGAAGAAGGTGAGGAGGAGGAGGAGAGTGGGGAGGAGGGGGGAGGGGGTGAAGAGAGTGGGAGGAGGGTGAAGAGGAGGAAGGGTGGAGGAGGGAGGAGCTGAGGGAGGGGTGAGGAGGAGGTGAGGAGGAGGGGGGGTGAGGAGGAGGTGAGGAGGAGGGTGAGGGAGGGGGGAGGAGGGTGAGGAGGAGGGTGAGGAGAAGGGTGAGAAGACTGAGGAGGGTGAGGAGAAGACTGAAGAGGGTGACAAGGAGGATGAGGAGGGTGAGGGAACTGAATGAGGTGAAGACACATCACACTGCACTCCAAACACCATAGTGTCCTGGAGTAATACTCCTCTTAGGGGGACAAAAAAAAAAAAAAAAAAAAAAAAATCTGTTTTCTCAAAAAATCACCAAGAGAAGGTAAATAATCCTTCTAGACAAATGCCAACATTTTCCTTTGTGACAAAAAAAAACCCTACTGACAGATTGGGTAAGAGAAACATTTCAATGAGTCACATATACATTTCTATAAGTACGTCTTGGCATTTTTTTCTTTGTTAAAATAACACAGTTTACCCTCATTTCAATGCCACAGTGCACCCCAGAAGGCAAGCCCTTGTGTCGGTCGCCATTTTTCACTGAGTTAGAGACAGAGTCTTATGGTTTGCCACCTCGTTCGGCAGGTGAGCTGGCCTGTGAGCTTGTGGGCATTCTCCTGCCTCTACCTCCCCATACGTCTCCCCCAGAAGCACTGGGGTTACAGATGCTCGCTTCCATACCAACTGGATTTGAGCTCCGGTGTGGCAAGTACTTTACCAGTTGAGCCATCTCCCTGGCGGAAACCAAATTTATTTTGACTCTTTTGCTTGCAGTGCACTGCGTTTGAGCACACTCTAAATTAGCTTAGATCCCTGCTCTGTAAAAATGAAGCCAGTGAGGTGACCCAGAGGGGAAGGGGGCCTCCCACCAAGCCTGATGGCCCGAAGTCATTCCCCTGGCTGTGATGGAAAGAGAGAACCAGCTCCTGCACGTGTCACCTGATCTCAAGTGAGCCGTCTATGAGGGTCTGTGTTACACATACATGTGTGTGCACACTAAATAAATACAAAGTCACCAAGACATAATTCTTTTTAAAACGGAGAAATAAAAAGTCCTGTGTACCTCGAAGGTGCCGGCATCATTTAAACGCTGATGAACGGCATGTGCTTAGAGCAGTTAAGATGGCCATGACACTAGTGGTAATTTGGGATATTCATGCAGTGTCTGTCCACAATAGAGCCATTGGGTTATGTTGCTTGTGTCTTCTTCCTCCATAGTTTATAGTTCTGTCTTCATTTTTGGGGGAGTCCAATCACTGATAAAGTTCTTCAGATTTTAACCAACAAGGCTGGAGAAGATGCAGACAGTGTAACTCAGGACCAGGGATTCTGCCTCAGTGCCCAAAGGCCCCAGGTTCCCTAATTTGCATTAATTACAGTTACCTGGGATGGGGATACAGTTGCTCTAGACACCAAATGCTCCTGAGAAAGCCTCTAAGAGAGGAAACTTGGGAGGCCTGCTCATCCGCAGAGCACTGTGGCAGACTGATACTTTGAATGGAATTCTAAATGGAAAATTATTTTCTTTGATAATTCTGGGCCTTTGGTTGAGCAGCAAGTACTTTCATTGCTGGATACTAACTATGGCTTGCTACTTCTCTGTGTAAACACAAAAATAATGCTATGAGCTTTATTATTTAAAAACCCACGCATAAATAAAAGCACCACACACTCAGATCCAAAGTCTAATAACCCAGGGCACTTTATGTATCAGAATGGGTATTTAGAGCGGATGCTGCAAAGCCTCACATGAAATTTTATACTCTCAGTATTAAATATGTTCTAGGCATTTGGTATTTTTGAATACGTCAAAATCTTAAGGTTTTTTTTTGCTATAAGAAACCTTGATGTGTGCAAATAGGATTTAATTTGTTAGTCTACTCCTCACTTAGACTCCTTCAGCCTAAAATTCATCTCTTTCGATTCTAGAAAAATGTTTCTCAATAATTTCCTTATCTATTTTCTCAGTTCTCTTCCCCTGGAATGTTCTGTTACTTCAACATTGAATTTTGTTACAGATGTTTCCTTCTTAGCTTATCTTTGTACTTTTTTTTTTTTTTAACTTTTTGATATTTTTACTTCTCTTAGACGTCTTTAACTCTAGCTTTTGAAAATTTGGTAGGAATTGTCAACTTCTACTATTTTTTGTTTGTTTGTTTGTTTTTCTTGAGACAGTCTCCTATAGTCCAGCCTGGACAAACTCCCTATGACATTGAGTCATGTAGCCCAGGATGGCTTCAAACTCCCTATACATAAGCTTGAGCTCCTGCCCCTCCTGCTTCCACCCTCCCTGCACTGTGGTTATAAGTTAAGTACACACGGGCTGGAGAGACGGCTCAGTGGCCAAGATCTCTGACTGCTCTTCCAGAGGTCCGGGGTTTAATTCCCAGCAACCACATGGTGTCTCACAACCATCCGTAATGAGATCCAATGGGATTCTGGTGTGTCTGAAGACAGCTACAGTGTACTACTCGTACACATAAAATAAATAATTATTGTAAGTTAAGTACACACTCCTGCATTTGGCTTATTCGAAACTGGGGCTCAGGCCCCGGGCTGTGTGAAAGCAGGGCAAGCACGCTACGGAGCTACCGCCAAACTGCCACAGTCTAAGAGGTTTGTTTTCGTTTTATCTCAGGCTGGACCATTTCTGCAGAGATGATTCTCTTGTATTTTGTTTGATATTTATACTCTAGACTCTCTCATCTGGGGACAGACAAGGAAGGCATTCATGTTGCTTCTCAGGTGGGAGATTTTCCACCTGATCCCTGCTTTCTTTGTGGCACACGCCTTCTAGTTCCATGGAACCGGAGTCTGTTTTTGAGACAGGGTTGCTCCCGCTGGCCTTCAGCTTGCTCCGTATTTCCTGAGTGCTGTGTGGACCCTCGGGTCATACTCTATCGTGCCTAGCTCCGGATTGTTATGATCTGGTTTCTTCAAAAAGACAACTTCCGGTCTTCTGCTGTGTTGGAGAAGGGAGGCGCAGATCTAGCCCGAGGAAGTTGGGGGGTGGATTTCGAGATTTGTTTATTTTTATATCAGATTTTCAACCATTGGTTCTGCTCTCTTACCTGCTTGAGCACCGCATTTCACGGGCACCTTCTTTCTCCGTAGTCTCTCTGGAGTTCAAGGTAGACCGCACTTATCTCCTATTTAGCTTTCCCTTTGACTAACCCTTCAAGGTCTAAACACTTGGTCGCTCTGACTCTGTTGCCGTTTGGAGGCAAGATGGAAAGATGTCAGTCTGACTGAAGTCTCTCACGAACTGAAGGCCAAGATTTACAGTACTAGCAACAAAATTCGCTGTGTAGACTATCTGCACAGAGGCAGTATTTCTTTTTTATACCAATAACTAAATTAAGAATGTCAAAGTAGTGACAAAGCATGCTTAAGGCCTAAGTGGGTTATGAGTAACTACAGACAGCCTTTCTTCTCCTTGCCCAGTCATAAATCTGCAAATTTCTAAGACTCTTACAAGCAAGATCATAAACGTCATTGGCAGTAAAAAGTCTTGTGTTTACCTTGCGAAACTTTTGTGACCCACGGTTTTTAACTTCTTAGATTATAATTCTACCCAATGTACCTCCCCAAACACCCTGTGAACTAAAAAGACCACACCCACATTAGAGAAGGCTACACCCACACTAAGATGTCTACTTGTTTACTATCCTTTTCCCACCCACCCCCTCTTTCCATTACTGCCTCTTCTGAAATTCTTTTAGAGCATACTGACATTCCTGCCAGTATAGTTTTGGTTCAGCAGAGCAGAAGCAATCAGTAACGTCTGAAAAAGGTCCTGGTCTACAACTGCTGACCCTGCCTGTTTCTTTTTGTTTTGTTTGTAAGTAGGACATTATTAAACTCATAAACGTGGAGAAGAAGGGGACTTGCTTTAGTGGTTAAGAATGGATGCAAGAGCCACTTCCCACACCAATATAGATGGAGAAATATAATGTATAAATGTATTTCCACAGCTGAAAAACCACACCCAGTGATGGGATTTATATAAAAGAAACTATGAGGACCACAGTGTGTCCAAATTAACAAAATCAGAAAGAAAAGGGAGACATAACACCCAGATTCAGAGGAAATTAAGATGTCTACTTGCCTTTCAACAAAACTTGAAAATCCTTTTCCCAGATACCCCTCTTTCAGGAACAGATAAACCAGTTGCCTCTTAGGTCTCCAACTGGGTTTAGTGCAAAAAACACTGTGCAGGTGACGGGTTTTTCTCTTCAGACCTTAATAGACCTACCAATTCCTCCCAAAACTGAAACAGATGGAGCACTGAACAATTTCTTTCTTGCCAGACCCAACAATAGTTGAGAGTCCTGGTTCAACAAAAGCAGCAAAGTCTCGGCACATCAAAAGAATCATCCTCATGATCAGGCTACAGGCATGCAGGGATGGGGACCTGGTCTCTGGTCCATTATTAAACAAACTGAAAGAACCGGTCCTGATCATTTCTTCTTTGTTTTGTTTGGGAATAGGAATCCAAGGGTACCTAAACTAAAAGCCATATACAGCAAACCAGTGGCTAACATTAAACTTGGAAATTTGTAAAATCCTCCTGCCCTAATTCACCCTTATTCAATTAGTTTTGGATTATGGAAGGGATTTTGGGGGAAGTCAAAATATCACTATTTGCAGATGATATGGAGGAGAAGGGAGAACTTAAAGCTGATAAACAACTTCAGCAAAGTGGTGTATAAAATTGGTTCAAATAAATCAGATACACAAAAGAGAAACCGACACCCTTAGACCCAAGTATTAAAGTTGCCATATTTAACAATAAATTATTTGTAAATATATTTTTGAAGAAATATAGATGGAAAGAAATATAATGTATAAAAATGTATTTCCACAGCTACAGAAAAATCTCATAAATGATTTTTTTTTTTAAATCCCCAGCTCGAAAAAAAAGAACCAAAAAAAAAAAAAAAAAAAAAAAAATATATCCCTGAACTCAAGCAGTATTGAGATAAAAAACTACATGTGCTTTTAGAGGAACCAGTGATGGGATTTATATAAGAAGAAACTATGTCAACAATGAATACATGTTGGAAAAGAGCTGGCTTCAGAAAGAAAGACTAAGGAAAAAAAATATGGTCACTTGATTTTTCTGCTCCAATGGGGGCAAAGCTATGAGCATGTAGAAGAATGCAGTCGATCCCTCACCCAGACAGTGGATCTAGGACCGACAAAAGACCACTGTGAAAGGACCACATGGGCACTGGAAAAACTTGAACAAAAACCAATGGGTTTCAAGAATCAAAGGTTCATTACAAAGTGTGGATGGCTTGGTCAGGCAGCAACCAACATATTACAACAGATAGAGGAAAGAACTCAAAAAGTTAGACCCAGGGAGCCATGGGGTTGCTAAACTCACACTGAGAAGGTGAGAAACACCCTGAACCTGTCTCAGGGTGTGTCTGGCTCACACCAGTGAGAATGGCTGATCAAAACTCAGGTGACAGGTTTGGAGAAAGAGGAAACACTCCTCCTCCTCTCCGGGAGGTTAACAGTTTGCCTGAGGATCAGTCTCTTCCAAAAGATGCCCTCATATAAAAAGACACGTGGGAAGGAAAGAACCCAGGCCCTTCAACAGAGGAATGGATTGTCGTCTATGGCTACACAATGGAATTTCCTCAAAACAAAATTTTGTTGCAAATTTTGTTTATTTATTTAACCATCATTTCCCCAAACCCTCCTAAAGGGAACAAATGAAACTAAAGAAGACAAATGATTCAGGATGTGCCCAGATCCATCTGAGACATTAAAACAGAGACTGAAGGAACACCCATTCAGAGCCTGCCCACATGTGGCCCATACATATAGAGCCACCCAATTGTGATGTAGATCGAACCTGAGAGACACAGCCTTGGCTGTTTCTGGAACTCTCTCATAGGTAGCAAATGAATATCTAGTAAGAGCACCAGGCTGGTCCTTGAATTTTCAGGGCGGCAATGGGGGAGGGGGGAGGGAACACCTGCCTGAAATACTCTGTTAATAAAAAAAAATACTAGTCTTAAAATTAAAAAAAAAAAAAAAAAGAAGAAACTAGTGCTGGGATTAGAGAGAAAGAAAGCTAAAGAAAAAAAATATGATTCTGCTCCCCGAATCTCTGGAGAACTTCCTGAGTCCCGTCCCCCAGGTTCCCCTGAGGCAGCCCCGCCCCCAGCACGGGCCATGACTCACAGAAGGTAGAACCCTGAACCTGTCTGCGTGTCCTGCCAGCAGCTGGGCAGGCTTGAGTCTCCTCCTCTCCGGGAGTTAACAGTTTGTGAATCTCTTCCTCTCGAGGAGGGAGTGGCTTTGTGCGTCTACCTGGCTTCAGGGATTTCCTCAAATTTTGTTGATTTTGTTTATTTATTTAACCATCATTTCCCCCCCTCCCTTCCTGAGACATTGCACCACCTGGATGGAACCACCACCACCACCCATTTTCAGGATCCCGCCTCCCTCTGCAGCTGAGGCAAACCTCTCTGGAGAACTTCCAGGGTCCCCCCTTGCACCTGCCACCCCGGCCCCCACCCCGCTCTTCCTGAGTCCTGTTGTCATCCCATGTCCCTGTCACCACCCAACCACCCCAGACCACCACCAACCACCCACCAGGCCCCGCTCTCCCAATGGACATAGGGTTGCACCAGTGGGGGCTCTTCTACTGGGCTAAATCCCTAATCATCTAGAGTCTTGCTTCCCAATTTTATTCTAGTGGGGGAGGCAACTGATCAATGCTTGTTTATTCTAGGAGAAGCAGTCTCTTAAACCCAACCCCTGATGAGCTCACACTCACCTTTTGTATCTTCATTTTCAATAAATTTCTAAACCCCTTTTCCTGTTGTCCTGCCCTCGCCTTGTCCTGGGATGAGTCTGGGTTTATTTAATCTCTTAGACACTAGTGATCTTCTCAGACACTTAATTCCATGTCCCCTCTCATCTAAGCCAAGTGATGTCTAGTTGGTCAACGTTATTTTGCACGGGGGTGTCTCAGCTTCTACCTAACAATGTTATACGCCTCCTATTAAGTCTCTGATAGGGGCTTGGCTTCTTTCTTTCCAAATGTTAAAATTAGATGCCTAAGGGTGTAAGATACAGCTGATCAGGAACTTCAACCCTGATGCTGGGTTGTCTGGGACTCCTGAACTGGGATTACAAGAGTCCTCTCCTACCTTCAGCTTTAATTTATTCTCCAAATTACATCATTCAGTTGTCTTCCTTCTCCAACGGATGTCACTCAAAAAGCCTTCAGTGCCTTTTTAAGTCTTTTATATTTACAAGTTCTCTCTCTCTCTCTCTCTCTCTCTCTCTCTCTCTCTCTCTCTCTCTCTCTCACACACACACACACACACACACACACACACACACAGAGACAGAGACACACAGAGAGACAGAGACAGGCCTATGTATGTGTGTATGTTCTTGTGTGCACTTCCATGGGCATCAGAGGACAACCTCGGGTGTCGGTCCTTGTCTTCTGCGTCTTTTGAGACCACTCCTGATGCTGGACACTGGATAAGATAAGGTAGCTAGCCTGCAAACTTCCGGGGTCTCTCCTCGCTGCTTCCTGTCCTACTGTACTGTAGCAGCATGCCATGATACTGTTTTTAAATTCATGTTTGCTGTACGTGCCCGAGTGCATGTTTGTGTACCACATGCATGCAGTGCCTGAGGGGCTCGAGGAGGACACTGGATCCCCTGAGACTAGAGTTACAGATGCCTGCGACCCACCATGTGGGTGCTGGGAATTGAACCACGGAAGAGCAGCCTGTGTTCTTAACTGCTGACTTACCCTCTCCAGCCTCAACACCCAGCTTTCTGTGGCTCCTGAGGTGTCGAACTTGGGTCGGCGCGTTTATATGGCAGTCATGTTGCCCACTGAGACATTTCCCAGTCCCTCCTAAATTATTTTTATCATTAACCCCGTGATAGCGTCAGTTTCCGGGACACACTGTGCTCTCTCCTCCTCTGTTCTTCTTCGCGCATGGCTTCTTTTGGAACCCCTTCTTTTCCACGGAAAATCGCTCTTCCCCGTGAAATCCCAGCCGAGTGTGACTCTTACATGAAGTAGGTCTGGCACCTTTCCCTCTCCCCCCCCCCATCAACGGTTTCTTTTTCCGGCTTCATAAACCCCCTCCCACAGTGCCTGTGGAGGGAAATGCTACCAGAGCCTATTGTAACGCGCCGAGGCTGTCTCTTTCTATTTCTCTTTCCCTTTAGCTCTGAGACCTTTCGAAAGGGCGCAGTACCTAGGAGGTGTCCCAAGGACATTCACTGCATTAACGCGCCAGGGACTGCCTGGAACTGCCACACTTCTTACTGCGGCTCAAGGGCAGATGGGAGGGAAAAAAGATGTGAGCGGCTGGAGCTGGGCTTCCCTTTCAATTCTGCAAGCCCCTGTGGATGGGAGAGAGGGCAGCTGCCAGCATAAAGGAAGGGGAAACAGTCCCTCTCCACCCGGAGGGTTTGCCCTGTTGAGCTTCAGTCTTCAGTCTTCTTACTTCTGATTCAATGTTCTAATTGTTTTTCTTAGCTCCCATTGTCTGGATGCCTTGATGTCTTTTGGTTTATAAATAATCAATACCCTAGAGTAGCTTTTGTGTATTTCCCAAGAGACTTCACATTTAAAGCACTCATTCCTGCCCTCCTCTCCCTCCTTCTCTTTCCTTTCTCCCTTTTCCCTCCTTTCCTCTCTCCCTCCCTCCCTCTCTCCCTCTCTCCCTCCTTCCCTTTCTCCCTTTCCTCTCCCTCTCTTCTTCCCTCCCTCCCTCCTTCCCCCTCCTTCTCTCCTTCCCCCCTCCCTCTCTCCTTTCCTCCTTCCCTCTTTTTTAAAAGAGACTCGTTACTATTCTTCTTCTAAATCCTGGAAAACCATTTGCAACGAGAGGATGGGCGCCTCTCTCCTGCCTTGCTCAGAGCCACCTCTCTCCCACCTAGGAAGGTTCATAATAAGGTGGACTCCAGAAGTTAGGAGAGAGGAGCAGGCAGACTCCTTAAGTTATCCTTCACTTGACCCCGTCAGGCATTCAAAGCAAGAACCAAATTGCTCCGTAGTTCAGAGCTCTGAAGAAATAGACCCCCAACCCCGCCCCCAATCCCAGGCCGCTAGTTTCTCCCTCCGCCCCTCCCTCCGCCCCTCCTCCCCTCAGGCAGCTGTTTAGATGGGTACCTCCAGAGTCCTGACTCCCGCCAGAAGCACACAAGTTGGCGCTTTGGGAAAAAAATAAAAACAAACAAACAAATCCCTTTCCCCACTCTGCAGAAGACTTCTGACACTGCTTCCTGGTATTAGAGATTTTCTGTCTCTCCCACTCCCCTTCCAAGTTGGGTTAAAGTTTCAGTCTTTTGTTATTCAGTTCTTAAGGCAACAGCTGTGCAAACCTGGCCTCTTCTTTGTTGCTGGTGCCAGAGCCAAGGAGAGGAGGGGAAGCTGTCAACCATTTTATTAAGGCGGACCCTTAATAAAGTAGTTTATTTGTTTAAGGGAACTGCTCCATCTTTTTTAATATTTAACTTTTTACTCTTTTAAGGTTCTTCTCCAATTATTGAATTCAAGCAGCTTTAAGATTCCTTATTAGACCCAGTATCTTCCTCCTGATCTTTTCGCGAGCTTGGGTTTGAATGGGCTCACCCTAGGAGGCAGGCACAAAGGCAAGCCTATAGCAGGCACCGCCATAGAATTCCTTTATGCGGCTCCTGAGACAGTCCTTTCCTTTGCTGTTGCTAATAGTCACCCAGGAGAAGGCTTTTTTCTTTAGACCAGACTGAAGAGAAACAGAAAAACCCCTGAGCAAAGAAAATCACAGCAATGCAAAAAGTGGTCTCTTTCTGGTTTCCAGGAAAAGGAACTCAAAAGTTTCCCGAAGAATATTGGAGTCCGTTATTTTACATCTGTTGTGGTCAAAGTTGATAGCAACCAGTTTCTCCCCCAACTGCACTTGTACAATATCTCCATTCAAGATCATCCTGGAACCCAGCCTCGTGGCTCAGTGAATTATAATCACAGGGAAATGGACACTCAGTGTGCTTTTGATTAATTGTTACTGCGAAACGGAGCCCGAGGTTAAAGCTGCGTTGGAGGCTCCCTCCTTCCCCTTCCGGCCTCTAACCTTTCTGTCAACCTTTGCTGGTGTCACTCCTTGAACTGCTCCTCTTGCCTACTAGCTTTTCCTGAGAGTTAAACCTCAAGTCCTCGTTCTGCTAAAGAAAAGCACCTTGTTCGGCACATTGTAAAGGGTAATTTTACTGGACAGAAGATGGAAAACATTTCTGTGTCCTTTTTGAGGTGCTGAGGTTTTGGTTAGAAATATGGAAATCTCTTCCTCCTCCTGCTGGAAGGGAGACAGCAGTGTGAGAGACCAGAAGATAGATAGACTCCCTGGTAGGGAGATAGGGAGAGGGGCTACAGCTAGAGGTGGTGATTTTCCAAGATGGCTTCTTCCTCAACCTCCTGACTTGAGACTGTTCCCCACCAGCAGTCTCCAGATGAGCTACTGGTTCAACAGGTTCAAGGCTGGATGAGGACATCTCTGTCACACCAACCAACCAACCAACCAACCAACCAACCAACCAACCAACCAACCAACCAACCATCCTGTCTTCAAACTGACCAGTCCTAAATAAATGAGGGGAGGACTCTTCGGAAGCTACAAAAGCCCCAGTCCTCAAGAAGAGAGTGGGGATTTAGCTTTCTAAGACCCATCTGCTTTGCAGAGTACATGTTTTTTCACCCACAATAAATGCCTCCTGTTAAATATGGATTCTGTTTTTGGTGCCTGAGGTCTCCCTGCTGCTACCCACTATGTTTCAGATGTTTACCTGCCTTTTAATTCTTTAACTGTCAGAGAAAACAAACCCAATCTAGACCCCTATATTGTATTATTTCGAGACCTCTAGATTATATCAAATGGATGAGAAGTGAAAGGCATGCAGGATCAAGCCAGGCAGAACCAAGATCCCTGTGCCCGAACCGCACAAGCAAGCATTGGAGGCCTCTGTGAAGAGGAGGGGTATGTGTGTGAATTCTCTGTTAAAAACCAAACGGAGACACAATAGCGTTCTAGAGAGCTCATTTGTACAAAGAGTGACGTTTGGACTGGGCAGCTCCAAACTAGGAGAGGCTGGGGAGCTACCTAAGACACACACAGAAGTGGGCAGGGAGAATCCTAACTCCTGTCACATTTGTCCAACCCATGAGAAAGCCATTCCCTGCAAGTTTGTTCTGGCTTTGGAGTGGTTGAGCGTGTTATGTTTCTCTTCGGCATAGACACGGTTAATCTCCACCATCAGCCTGATTGGACTTGGTTGGAATCACTTAGAAGACTTACTTTTGGTCATGTCTGTGAGTGGTTTTCTAGATAGACTGGGTTGGGGAAGGGTTAACTGAATGTGGGCAGTACCAGCATACGAGCTGCTGTCCTGGACTGAATATGAAGGAATAATCAGGCTGAGCATTGGCCTCTGTCTCTTTCTCCTCTCTGACTGTGAACACCACTGTGGCCATGGTCCTGTCATTATAACTTCTTCATCGTGATCAACTGAACCCTCAAAATGATCTCAAGAAAACCCTTCCCTTCCCTCTTCCTTCCCTTTCCTTTTTCTTCCCTTCTCTTCCCTCCCTCTCTCTTTCTTCTTCCTTGTCCTCCCCTCTCTTTTCCTCCCCTCCCTTCCCCTCCCCTCCCTTCCCCTCCCCTCCCCTCCCTTCTCTTCCCAAGATGCTTTTATCAGGAACATTACCACAGCAGACATGGAAGTAACGAAGGTAACTGGTCCCGTTTGACCTTGGTTAAGAGTCTGTAAGGGAAGTTTATGAACACACGTTTTCGATTGCTTTCCCATGGCAGTGATAAAACACAATGACTTAGACAACTTGTAGAAGAAGTATTAGGTCACCAACCAGGCCCCTAAGGTGTCTGTGCTGCTGTCAATGCCCTGGAATGGCTCCCAGAGCTTAGCCAGATCAGATGTCAGGAGGAAACAGAAACCTAACCCCTGGCATCTCTCAGAGTCTCTTGTGGTACCAGATAACTACGATTTCCTCATTCCTCCCTAAATGGCCGTCTGCCACAGGCAAAAGGACATCTGCTACCCATAAACCGGCCTGATGGCCACAGGCACAGACCCCTCCTTTTTGGTCTGTTTTATTCAAGACAGGAAAAAAAAAAGTCTCCCTAGAAGAAGGGATCTATTTACCTTAAGCTTTGAGGGACCCTAAAAAGACTACGTGTTCTCCCTAGATGGGCTACTGCTCAATAGTTGATTTCTCAATAAACTATTTTTTCTACCCTTGGAGTTGTCCGGTCTGGTGGCTTCAGTGTGCCCGTTGGTGGCTTTGTGGTTGACTTGTAGATCTTGTCTGCTCGACGTGGGACCTGAGGATCTGAAACAATGGGGCGGAGTACATTCTAATGCTACAGACAATCTTTAGTTTCAGTGTACTTTTATACAGGAGTGTGACCAAGAAAGCTATAACCTCAGGAAACCTTCAGAAAAACATGATCAGAAGAACAAGTAAGCAAAAGCCAGGAAGCACATACTAAATATTAACAGAGCAGCCCTGTCCCAGAGCTTTCTCAGGACTGACCGATTTAAACACAGTTGCCTGGCACATGCTATAGGTCATATCTGGGAAAGCATGAATGCAAGGAAGAAGGCCATGTCCAGATTTGGGGTACACTGAGCAGATTGGGTTCTATAGCTATGATCTGACATCCAACAAGAATAGACATAATAGGGAGGCCCCAAGGCCTGACATATTACTGATACTGTGGAGTGATTACAGACAGGAGCCTAGCATGACTGCCCTCCGAAAGGCCCAACAAGCAGCTAAAAGAGTCAGATGCAGATATTTGCACCCAACCAATGGACAGAAGCTGCTGACCCTTGCGGTTGAATTAGGGAAAAGCTGGAAGAAGCTAAGGAGGGTGACCCCTTAGGAAGTCTCAACTAACCTGGACCCCTGAGATCTCTCAGACACCGAGCCACCAACCAGGCAGCATACACCAGCTGATAAGAGGCCCCTGCACATATACAGCAGAGGACTGCCTGGTCTGGACTCAGTGAGAGAAGATGCACCTAACCCTCAAGAAATTTGAGGCCCCAGGGAGTGGGGAGGTCTGGTGGGGTGGGGGTGGGGGGATGGGAACATCCTCGTGGAGATGGGGATGGGTTGAGGTGGGATGGGAGAGGGTATGGGATGTGGAACAGTCAGAGGGTGGATCAAGAGGGGAATTAAGACTGGGCTGTAAAAAAAAGATAAAAGAATAAAATAAAAGTGACAAGAAAGAATAAGTGTATCTTATAAACTGAATGCAAATGTTTGTTGCAGAAAGCATGGAATCCCATCCAAGAACAATCCAGGAAATGAAATGCACCTGAGGTAAAACGCTCTCTGCCTTTTTTCCTGGAACCTCTCTCAGGTTCTCCCCAAAGCACCGTTCACCTTGTGTCATTCTTCTGACCATGTTTCGATACTCACTCACACGAAGAAAGGATTTATTTGAGTGTATGGTTCCAGAGGAATAAAATCCCATCATGGCCGGGAACCATGGCACCACTGTGGCGGCAGACATGGTGGCGGCAGACACGGGCAGCAGCACCAGATGAGAGTTCACATCCCCAACTGCCACCAGGTAGTCGAGAGAGCTCCCCACACCAGAAATGATGCCAGTCTTTAAGCTTTCAAAGACCGCCACCAGTGACACATTTCCTCTAATAAGGCCATATCTCCTAAACCTTCCCAAACAGTGCTTCGAACTGGGGACTGGGCATCCAAATGCCAGAGAAGAGGGAACATTCATTCAAACCACCACACACCCATTTTCTAGTCAGGTAATTGGTTTCTCTTTATCTGGCTTTTTTTAAAAAAGAGAGGGGGGGGGAGGAAGGGCTGTGCACAAGATGGAAGGCTCGCTGTGGTGGCTAGTCTTGGTTGTCAACTTGACTCATCTGAACTAAAACCCAGGGCTGGACGCACCAGACCTTGTCTGCTCGACTTCACTCTAACCCTGACTGCTCAGTCCATTCCTTCACTGGCGTCAGAGTCTACTTTGGGATTTTGGCAAATTCTGAACCCAGATGAGACATTGTACTGTCTGGTTTTGTGTGTCAACTTGACATAAGCTGGAGTTATCAGAGAGAAAGGCGCTTCCCTTGAGAAAATGCCTCCATGAACTCAGCTGTAAGGCATCTTCTCAATTAGTGATCAAGGGGGAGGGCCCAGCCCATTGTGGGTGGTGCCATCCCTAGGCTGGTGGTCTTGGGTTCTATAAGAGAGCAAGCTGAGCAAGCCAGGGGAAGCAAGCCAGTAAGAAACACCCCTCCATGGCCTCTGCATCAGCTCCTGCTTCCTGACCTGCTTGAGTTCCAGTCCTGACTTCCTTTGGTGATGAACAGCAATGTGGAAGTGTAATCTGAATATATCCTTTCCTCACCAACCTGCTTCTAGGTTATAATGTTTGTGCAGGAATAGAAACCCCAACTAAGACAGAAATCCAGCTTGGTGGATTGCAAAAAAAATCACTGGGTTCTTGGACTTTACATGGATAGACAGCCATTGTGGGACTAGTTGGACCACAGCCTGTGAGCCACTCTCGTAATTCTATCAGTTCTGTTCCTTTAGAGAACTCTGACTGATATATTTACCCCTGTTATTAAAGAGTCGCTACTTTCCATCATGATCGGCCCGACGATCAGTCACAAAGAAGAGAAGTGTTCTGTCTCACAGGTAAGGTGAGGTAACGAATTGTTGCTGTCTAATGAGCCCCACTATGTGCTTGGCACAATCACTATGTGTCCTGCTTGACTTAGTGCCCACAATCTGTAGCATCTCTGTTCTGTATGTGCATGTGCACGTGGAAGCCAGAGGTCAATCTTGTTTTTCGTTAGGATTCCATTTGCCTTGGTTCGTTTTCTAAAACGTTATTCTTTTTGCATGTGCACACACAAGAGCAGTTTTCAGGTCCTGTGCAAGAGATGCATATTTAACCACTGAGCAAATCTTCCGTCCTTCACAGCGGTTCATTTGTTTGTTTTAACTACACGTGTGGGGCAGTAGTGGCACTCACCATTAACCGGGGCACTCCAGAGGCAGAGGCAGGCAGATCTTTGTGAGTTTGAGGACAGCCTGATCTACAGAGTGACTTCTAGGACAGCCAGGTCTACATGATTGAAACCCTATCTCAAAAAACAAAGCCCCAAACGAACAAAACAACAACAACACACACACACCTCGGTTTTTAAGCTAGTTGTGGATGCACACATTTTTAATCCTGGCACTTTCAGGAGGCCAAGTCAGGCAGCTCTCTGCGAGTTCAAGTCCTTCCTGGTTTCAAAAAAATTGTAATTACCCTTGTGTGTCTACATGTGTGTGTGTGGACCTAAGTATGCCACAGAACTGTTGTGGAGGCCAGAGGACAAGTACGAGAATCCTTTTTCTCCTATCATTTTATGGGTGCTAGGCAGAACTCAGGCCATCAGGCTTGGTGGCACAAGTGCCTTTACTCACTCTTGCCAACCAAGAGTGGTCTCTGTCCCTGGTGTCTGTCATTTACTATTCTTGAGATTTCCTAAGTGATAATCAGGTCCTTTTGTTAAATAGTTCCTTTTGGTCACACCCAAGTTTATATTAGTGAGATGACTTGGCAAGGGGGCCTTAGGTAGCCTCAGCACAGCCACACCCTCAGCTTTCCCTCTGGATCACACCTCTAGCGTCTCTTAAAATATTTTTAAACATTATATATAATACACACACACACACACACACACACACACACACACACACGTCCTTTTAATTGGCTTGTACATACACAGCTACAGATTACAGGACTGACCATTTGGCATTGGATAACCAATCAGACTCGTTCTTGAGAAAGATTGTTTCTTCTGTAGATGATGGAAGTGCTGATCCTGGGAGACAGCTCAGGCAGTGGAATGCTAGGAACAGTTTAAACTGATCTCTAGAACCAATGTTTTCAACCACAATTTCAGAGACAGAGGCAGTCACATCCTAGGGACTCACTGGTCATCCAGCCTAGTCAAATTGGGAAATTCCAGGCCAGTGACTCAGTCTCAAAACACACACACACACACACACACACACACACACACACACACACACACACACACACACACACACCAGATAAAAGAGCAAATAAACATATTTCATAAAGAAATACGTTGTGGAATAATTTGACATTAAACTGTCCATCTTGGACAGAGGCTCCTTTAAAAATAGCATATTCTAAGGGGAGGTGAAACATTGTATCCTTTGGGAAGGCTCTTTAAGCTCAGTAAGTAAACTACTCAAAAGTTTCAGGAAGTACCTGAAACTGACCAGAAGTTCTAGACTTCTTGACTACAGTAAGAACAACTGAGAGACATCTTCTGCAAGCTGAGCTGCCTAGAAGAGACTCATACCAGTTGACACAGAGAGAAGCAGCTACCAGTCAACTGACCACTTATCCAAGCATTTTGAACTGTCAACGGTGATGGGGTGGCCTATGGTGTTGCAGCTGTCTTTGAGACTCATAATCTTGTAACTCCCAAAGAGTGTCTGATTCACTTATCTTTGAGTCTCTTTTGCCCATCAGAGTTGATTTTTTTTCAGGTTGTGAGACTTCTGGTAGGCAGAAGAGATTAAAGCAGTTGAGTTTAGGAGGAAGGCAAGGGTACATTTCAGAAAGTAAGGACAAGTGAGTAAAGACCTCTTCCTTCAGTTGTTGATTTTTAAAATAACCCCCAGCTCCTTCTTCCTATCATCATCATCATCATCATCATCATCTTCATCATCATCATCATCATCATCATCACTATTTCTATTTTATTATTGTAAGTGTGACATGACATGTATTTGAAGGTTAGAAGATAACTTATGGGAGCTGGTTCTCTTTTTTCCACAGTGGGTTCTGAGGATCAAATCTAGGCCAACAGGGTGTGCAAACGCTGGGAATCAAACTCAGGCCTTCTGGAATAGCAGCAAGTCCTCTTAACAACTGGGCTATCTCTCCATTCTCTGTTGGTGTTTTCAAGTCAAGATTTCATGTACCCAAGCTGTCACTAAACTTGTAATGTAGTGAAGGAAAACATTTGAACTTCGGATCCTTCGAATTCTGCCTCTTGAGTGCTGGAACAAGCACTGGCCACCACACCTGGTTTCTACAGTGCTAGAGATGGAATCCAGGGCTTTATGCATGCTAGGCAAGCATTCTTACAACCTAAGCTGCAAGTCCAGCCCTGACACTGCCTCTTTCTTCCTTCTTTCCTTCCTTCCTTCCTTCCTTCCTTCCTTCCTTCCTTCATTTCTTCTTCCTTCCTTTCTTCCTTTCTTTCTTCCTTCCTTTCTTCCTTCCTTCCTTCCTTCCTTCCTTCCTTCCTTCATTTCTTCTTCCTTCCTTTCTTCCTTCCTTTCTTCCTTCCTTTCTTCCTTCCTTCCTTCCTTCCTTCCTTTTAATGCAGAAATGACTCTCCAAAGCAATAGTTCTCCTCAACCTCCTGTCAAATGTTTCAGACTCAAAATAGCCCTTGTACTATTGTGGCACAGTCTGGACCCTTTCAGTACATCTATTACACACTGAATGAAAAATGCTTTTGCTAACTTTTTGAAAAGCATTTAAATATGTATTTGTAAATTTGCCTAATGAGAGGTAGATTTCATCTTGTTTAGTAATCTTACTTTTGACTACAGGTAAGATTTTAAGTTTGCATGGAAATAGATTTAATGAATGTCTCACATCTTTGCTAATGTTCATTTTCTTTGTCCATGACCATGATACAGAAAAAGATGACCTTTCTTTTTTTTTTTCCTTTTCTTTTTTTCCGGAGCTGGGGACCGAACCCAGGGCCTTGCGCTTGATAGGCAAGTGCTCTACCACTGAGCTAAATCCCCAACCCCAAAGATGGCCTTTCTTAGTGGTGTTTCGTATCATCAAGAAGCACCGAGTCTTAAGGAAATGCCTCTGCTTTACTGTGTAAAGATGTCTGAATTACTGCAGAGCCTGGGAGGACTGGAGTTGGTGGGAGTTCCCAACGGATACTATGCCCCATAGGACTTGTCTTTTTCAGCAACTGTTGTCACGGAGTGGTGGTGGGTGAATTCAGAAGGGAAACCAGTGGTTTTAAAACTTGAAGTACTTACCTATTGAAAAATGATGCTACAGGCAAGAAAGACGGCATCTTCCTGTAAATCCATCATCACCTTGAAGTCTGAGGCAGGAAGGTTCCAAGTTGGAGGTCAACTGAGAAAATATAGCAAGTCTAAAGCAGCCTGAGCTATGTAGACCTTGTCTCATAATCAAAACCAAACAGAACAGTAACGAATGCGCAAAACTAAAACAATAAAGCAATAACTTTTTAAAGGGAGAGAAATTATTTGTCTCTTTTTGTACTTGCTTGTTAAAGGGGGTAATGTTAGCCAGGCGTGGGTATGGACATCCATGACCCTGGGGTGATCAACACAAGTTCAAAGCTAGCCTGAGTTACAGCAAGTTCTATGACTTTGTCTCTAGATAGATGGTAGGTGGGTAGGTAGATAGAGAGATGGATAGAGATAGGTGGATGGATGGATAGATACAGATAGGTGTGTATGTATGTATGTAGGTAGGTAGATAGAGATAGATAGACAGGCAGATAGACAGACACAGATAGACAGGCTGTAGGAATGACTTTTGGTGGACAAAGGCTCTTGCTGAGAAAGCCTGATCTCCATAGTCTATGTGGTAGAAGAAGACAACTGACTTCCACAAGTTGTGTGACCACAGACAGACAGACAGACAGACACATACACACAAATAAATGTTATTTATTTCTTTTTTTCTGTTTTCCTTGTATGCATTCCTGGTGCCCTTAGAGAAATTGGAGTCCCTGGAACTGAAGTTGCAGATGGTTGGGAGCCACCATGTGGAGTTTTGGGAACGGAACTCAGATTCTCTGCAAGAGTGGGATGTGCTCTTAACTGCCAGAGCCATCTCTCTCGCCCTGAATAAATATTTTTAAAAAGGAAAATAAATAAATAGAAATAACAAAACAAAAAGAAAAATATACAATAAATATTTAGAATAACTTCATGACCTATTAAAGTCACAGAAAATCTATGACAGGCTGTAAAGAGCATAGCTGATAGAAGGTAATTTTTTCCCCCTTAGGATGTGTAATTTCTCCGAAATATATCTGAAAATCATTAAGAACTAAACCAAGACATCAAATTCAATCATCTGGTGAATCAAAGGGGCTGCAGTGATTATTTTTAACCAATTTTTTTGTTTAGATTAAATTGAACAAACGGCCTTCTGAGGCGCTCTTGATATCGAACCTTTTCCACTGGAGGAATGCACACCAATCGATTCCTCTTATTTAACTTATTAAGACTGTTGAGAAATGTAAATAATTGAGAGCAAGAGCTTTGGAATCTAAAAGGGTGTGACACAATAGACATCTGTGTAGCTGTACATTTGGCCAAGTGAGCCTCATGGATGCTACTCAGGGAAGGAAATTTGATGGTTACATTACAGTGTCTGACAAAAGTCCATCAATCACTTGCTGTTGAAGTCTGTTCCTTTATTACTCCTGGCTGAATTTCCATATCTTCTCACATCTATACAGGCAATGGGAAAAGGTTTTCTTCTCTCTCTCTTTATAATTTAAAATTTTCTTTTAAACACACACACACACACACACACACACACACACACACGAGTACAGGTGTAGAGGTCAGTAACGAGTGTCAGATCCCTACGAGCTGGAGTTACGGGTGGTTAGTCGTGAATTGTCCAATGATGTGGGTGCTGGGAACTGAACTCCAGTCTTCTGAAAGGGGAACAAGTGCTCTAAACCACTGAGTCATCTCTTTCAGTCCAGGAAAGTTTTGTCTCCTTACTCATTGTTAAGTTCATGCCCAACATACCTATAAGGAGTTAAATTCAGCAAAGAAGAACATGCAGATTGAAATGCTATGGAACCTGTCACAGAAGGCTCAAAGAACAGGGGAAACGGTACAGATGTAGACTGTGACGTACCTGAGAGCTTGGAGGACTAAAGTATGACCTCATAATGGTATGGTCATAAACTTGGGGTAGTGGAAGAACCATCTAAGTTTTAGCTCCTTGGAGGAGGCTCTTGTATTTGAAGGCGAGTGTTTCTTTGCACTGGTTATAGGCGAGACATCGGACATGAATATCTACAAAGTTATTTATGTTATTTTAACTTAGCACACTGAGCGATAGCTTTCATTAGGTAAAAACCTGCTTTAGAGCAAACTCAGAAAATCCCTCTCTTCCACGTATGCCATAGGATAAGGTGTGCCTTCACGACTCTGTCCCCAAATGACAAAACGTTGCACTTTGTGGCATCATGTCTTAAGCCCTGTCACTGAGAAAGGAAGCTGTTACTCCCTTGCTCATCCAGCCATCAGCCATCCATCCTCCACCCACCCATCTATTAATGTTATTAATGTCTCACTCATTCATTCCTCTTTGGGTGTGTGTGTGTGTGTGTGTGTGTGTGTGTGTGTGTGTGTGTGTGTGTGGTCTAGGGATTAAATCCAGGGCCCGGTATGTATTAGACAAACTTTACCACCAAGCTATCATCTACCCAACTGCAAGAAACCGTTTTTGACTTGAATGGTGTTTTAAGCAAGTTGTAGAAATGTCTACCCCTTTAGCAACCTTTTAAAGGGCCCCAGTGATTCTACATATAAAAAAATACATCAATATGTATTACTTAATCAGAGACAAGTACATATATGTACACTATTTCCTTTTATTTACTCTCCTGGGCTATGTAAGTGGAAACATTTTAACGCGTCTCAGAAACTAAAACAGTGAATTCTCTGAATGATATAAGGAAGAGAAAAATTGAACTTTCTGTGCTGCAGGCAATCATAGATTAATAGGAGTGAGAATTCTTTCCCCATAGCTTCTGTATTTAATATTACCTTTCTTATTTGAAGATGATCATTGATGGCTTGACCATGACACCCCAAATAAGAGCAACTTACTTTATTGACCGGGAGTCTTTGGCAGAGTGATTGCTAAGTGGGCACACTAGTAGGAATTTGTCTCTTCCTCTAATAGTTCAGAGGTTGATGGGAAAGTAGACAGCTCTGATCTACAGGTCACGGTGGGTTGGGAGTTGGGGTGGGGATCCAGGCACACAAGTACCTGGAAACACCATCGCTTAGGATGTCTCAAGATGGGTACACAAGAAAAGAGAAGTAAGCCAAGCAATTTCTTTCTACTATTAAAACATTATGGGAGCTTATCAATTGTTTGAATCCTTGGAAACATCAATCAGTGGAGATGTTCCCAATTATGCAGACTTCCAAACGCTGCCTTATCGGTGGTAAGCTGAAGCCCCTGGCCCATCACAGCCCCTCCCCTAGTATGTTAAGTTCTGCCTATGTCAGTGGGAAGAAAATGCACACTAACAAGCTTTGGCTATATTTTCCTCCTATATCTCAGCCTTGCCTTTGTCTGACTCTATGTGACCTAGCAAACACACACAAAACATTCTATGAAGTGTTACAGCCTGCAAAGAGTTCTAGGTTCTTGTGCTCCATGATAAAGAATCACACCAGACAGACATCACCTATTTTAACATTAATTATTTAAAATAATTTCATTCCATTTATTTTTTATGTGTATGGGTATTTTTCCTGCATGTATGTCTCTGTACCACATGTATGCAGTGTCCTCACAGGCCAAAAGAGGGCATCAGATCCCTTGGGCTAGAGTTACAGGTGGTTGTAGCCTCCAGGAGGGTGCTGAGAACTGAACAGTCAGAACTGCTAAGCCATCTGTCCAGCCCCAAGAGAAAGACACTCTTGGGAAAAGGGAACACTCTTGAGCACTGGGCCAAGGGCCAAGGCTAGGAGGACCCTTTGTTTTCACAGCACCTGTTGCCTCCAGCATTTGCATATTGAGGGCTTTGCTCTGGCATTTGTACGTAAATTATTTGTATGTAAACAGCATTCTCTACTGTGTGTAGCCCAGGAGGGGAAGGGCTCCTAGTCTTCTGCCAACTGGCTTCTTTCATATGTCAAGTTTGATTCTGCTTTCTCCAACCCCTTGCACGCAGGCTATCCTCATGCCAATTGCACACACCTGGTTCTTTCTAGTTCTGCTTACTTCTCTGTAGAAAACCAATCAACCAACCAAACAAATCAACCAAACCAACCAACCAACCAAACCAACCAAACCAACCAAACCAACCAACCAAATCAACCAAACCAACCAACCAACCAAACCAACCAGTCAAACAACCAAACAACCAAACCAACCAACCAACCAAACCAAAGCAACCAACCAACCAACCAACCAAAGCAACCAACCAACCAACCAACCAAACCAACCAAACCAACCAAACAACCAAACAACAAAAAAAACAACCAACCAAACAACCAACCAAAGCAACCAACCAACCAACCAACCAAATCAACCAAACCAACCAAACCAACCAAACAACCAACCAAACAACCAACCAAAAACCAACCAAACAAACCAACCAAACCAACCAAACCAACCAACCAACCAAACCAACCAACCAAATCAACCAAACCAACCAAACAAACCAACCAAACCAACCAACCAACCAAACCAACCAACCAAATCAACCAAACCAACCAAACCAACCAACCAACTAACTAAACAACCAAACCAACCAACCCAAACAAACCAACCAAACCAAACCAACCAACCAACCAACCAACCCAACCAACCAACCAACCCACCAACCAACCAAACCAACCAAACCAACCAACCAACCAAACCAACCAACCAACCAACCAACCCACCAACCAACCAACAACCACAAACCCAAACAACCCACCCACCAACCAACCCCCCAACCAACCAAACCACACCAAACCAAACCAAACCAACCAACCAACCAAACCAACCAAACCAACCAACCAAACCAACCAACCAACCAACCAACCAAACCAACCAAACAACCAACCAAACCAACCAACCAACCAACCAACCAACCAACCAACCAACCAACCAACCAACCAACCAACCAACCAACCAACCAACCAACCAACCAACCAAACCAACCAACCCACCCAAACCACCCAACCAACCAACCACCCAACCAACCAACTAACTAAACAACCAAACCAACCAACCCAAACAAACAAACCAAACAAACCAAACCAACCAAACAACCAACTAACCAAACAACCAAAGCAAACAAGCACAATCAAACCAACCAAACCAACCAACCAACTAACCAACCAACCAAACAAAGCAAACAACAATAACCAAACCAATCCAATCAAATAACTAAACCAACCCAACCAACCAACCAACCAACCAACCAATCAAACAAACAAACCAAACAGCCAAACCAACCCAACCAAACAACTAAACCAACCCAACCAACAACCAACCAAACTGAACAACCAAACAACCAAAAAGAAACGAACACACAAACTCTGTTTGCTTAAGAACTTAAAGCTCATTGATGCAGCCAATACTTCCCAGGCTTCGTAGTAGTACTCTTTGTCCTCTTTGGCAAAGCCCAGATGGTTTTTGTTTTTTTATTTACTATGCCCACTTGTTGTAATTGAAGCTCTTTCTCTGGGACTGACATGGCATCATGACCCACAGAATACTTTGGGCATGCAGACCTGACAATACACTGAGTAAAACACTGTAGAGATGGTTAGGGCCATGGTAATGCCAATAGCAATCGTAGCGGTGATAGTAATGGGGTTGTTAACGTCCCTCTTTGGGAAAGGGGAGGCCATATTGCTTCCCCTGAGAGTTCATCTGCCCTTCAGTTGCACATAGCTTTGAAGGGATGCTCGAGCACTTAAGAGAAAAATCAATGGAGGGCGGACTCCATTGGTAGCATTCCTGAGGTTGTCTCTGACAGTGGGGTCACTTTGCTGCACCTGCTCTGGCCCACCCATGCTCCTGTGTGTGACCACTCGCCCATGTTCCGGTGAGTAACTGCCATAAACTCATTAGCTCACCAAGCTGGATTTGGATGAAATTATTTCTTTGGTATCTTGATGCCATATCTGGGATGAATAGACATTTTAAAAAATGATATCTGGAAAAGCAATGTAACACAATTTCAAACCAGAAGTTTTGCAGAGTGGAATGGAGTTGTCAAGCAGCCTGCTTAACTGACCAACTGAATCTATCCACAATCCAGGGAAGGACTCTATTACAAAAAGAAGGAGATTCCTAGCATTTACACAAAACAGTTGCCAGTAAAGGCATATTCTTCATAAAGGGGATATCAGCATGTAGGGGGGACAGAGGCTCCACCTTGTCACTCACAGCAGCCTGAAGAGGGCCTCTGTTTAGGGACCTCGACTTGGAATAAAATGGGATTCGTAGCTCTGACCCGGAACAGAATTTAGGACTCTCCAGAACGAAGCAGAGTTGAGGTTTAGAAGAGACACTTCACAGATCTGAACATGAGGGGCAAGCAAGAGAATGGCGCTCAGAAAGACACACCCGGCGGGGTGTGGTTTCTAAGAGCAGTGCTCACTGTCTTTGCAACAGCCATAGGTGCAATTTTGGTGGTTTTGAAGCTATTATCTTCAAAGCGTTGCTAAGAAACCTAGAGGAGATCACAGGGCAGATCCTCAGAGGCACCTGACGGGGTTACAGGTGATTAGGTAGGAGTCTAGAGCACAGGGACTCAGGAAGCTAAGCTGTCTTTACTGTAAACCAAGCCGGCAATCTTGCTTGAGGTTCTTAGGAATGTGTGTAGAACAGAATGAAGATCTACTCAAGTGTATAGCGTTCAAGGCCTAAGCTAGGGTTGAGGTGGTTTATCACATTGGATATCTAATTGCGAAAGCAATTTAACCTCCATGATAGTGTTCACAGCAAATGTCTTGGGAGTCTTGCTTCTTGGTCGGTGAGAAACGTTCACCAGGGTCCCTCTCCAAGCCCCCCATAATTTCTCTGCCTTTCTTTCCTGCTGCAGATGACTCTGTCATGTTTCACGGCATCTGTCAGACAGTCTGATGGTTTTAACCATAATCCAGCTATCTCTGTCGCGTGGCTTTTACCATGCGAGTTGGCTTAAAACTGACTCCTCTGCCTTGTTTATGAAAATATGTTAGAACGAGACTGGGGAAAAAATTAAAAATAAAAGAAATTAAAAAAAAAGGAAAATGTAACAAATTACTCCTTGGCCCCAAACACAAGATGCAGTGAATTCTTTCTTTCAAGTAAAGTGCTTCTCAGAATCAGTTTAGGACGTCACCTTAGGACTTGGGATTTCTAAACTTCATAATGTAAAACCTAATTAAATTTTGGGAAAAAAATGTATATTTTTTTTTTGTGGGGACAGAGGGGGATTTTGGTGAAGAGCATGAACATAATTTTATAGGTTAAACAGCTCTTCGGGGCAGTCCTGGTCTTCAGAGACAAAGAGCTACACTTTTAAACTCTGGCTCTGCCAATTAGAGGCTGAGGAGACTTAGGCACGGCATATAATATCTTATTTATAAAACACTGACCTACATTCTGGGTGCTGAGAATTAAAGATAGGGGAACAGTGAGATGCCTCAGCAGGTGCTGTGCTGACTCGCTCTTCTTCAACTCGATTCCAGCTAGAGTAATTGAGAGGAAGGAACCTCCACTGAGGAAAGGCCTCCACGAGACCAGGCTGTAGGCCAGCCTGAAGGACATTCTTTTAATCAGCGATTGATGGGAGAGGGGCCAGCCCATTGTAGGTGGTGTTACCCCCGGGCACGTGGTCCTGGTACCATAAGAAAGCCCACTGAGCGAGCCAGGAGGAGCAAGCCAGTGAGCAGCACCCATCCATGGCCTCTGCATTGGTTCCTGCCTCCAGGGTCCTGTCCTGCATGAGTTCCTGCCTGAACTGTTTCGATGATGAACTGTTACACGGAAACGGAATAAACTCTTTCTTCCTTAAGTTGATTTGGTCCCGCTGTTTTACCAGAGCAACCCTGACTTGGACAGGTACCCGGCCTTCAAGTGATGATAAAAGTTCAGTCTCCAGAATTTACACAGTGGAAGGAGAGAGCTAACACACATGTTGTTCTCTGACCTTCACGTGCGTGCACACACCCACGCACACATATACCCACACACATGCACACACCCACACACATGTGTGCACACACACACACACACACACACATACCGGGCTTCTGCACATTGAAACTACCATTTAGCACTTATCAAGAATTCTCTCTGTTAGCTATTTTCTGCACATAAGTAGAATCTTTAGAACTGCATTGTCCCACTTGATAAAAGGGACTCCACAGGGAAAAAAAAATGCTGACATGCTCCTATGCATGCATAACAACTGAGACTAATTGCAGGGTAACATGGGGCCACTCATATTCTTTCATGGTACGGAGTGCATGTATTCTTATCTCAGACACGTGTTCATTCGAAGATTTATGTTTAATTTATGTGCATATGTGTGTGCGCCTGGGTGCCTATGTCCAGCTGTGTGCAGGTACCTGAGGAGGCAGAAGAGGGCACTGGATTCCCTGTAGTTGGAGTCACCAGTTTCGTGAGCCTTGTGGACAGTGCTGAAAACTGAACTCAAGTCCTCTGGAAGAGCAGGGAGCTTGTCTCCGGCTCCAGGCATACACAGCAATTTTAGATCTGCATGTCATAACGCGGACATCTTTAGGTGCTCCGTTGTAAAGTCCTGTCATCAGATCCCTTGGTTTTCTAAGAATAACCCTCACTCTCTGCATTCTTGCCACATTCAGCCCTAATCGCTATGCAACCAAATCCTCGGTGCCATCTGCTGGAATTATTTACAGGGGACTTCTCGCAATCACATATGCATCTGCAATAAAAAATTAACTTCAGCAAGGCTGTGGGGCATTGTTTGAAGATGCCTGAAGCTCTGAGGTGAGCTGAACGTGGGTTTTCTGTGGGATGATCAGCTATGAACATAAGTGGGTCTCTGGATGTCAGTGGACCTCAGTTCTATGGTTGCTACAGTCTGGAGGTGAGACGCCTCCCTCTCCCACTGTGGGAGAGGCTTGAACACTTGATCCTCATTTAGTGATGCTGTTTGGGGGAGGTGGTGGCCACTTCAGAGAGGCAGTGGGGACTGGCCAAAGGAAAGTCAGTAACGGGGTTAGGTTGTTCTTGAGAATTGTAGATTTAAAGTGAGAAGGAAAGACAGACAGGAGGAACAACTTGACAACGGAACAGATTTAGTGGGAGGAGAGAGAACGACCTGTGAAAGGGCCAGCCTGTAGTTTGCTGACATTTACAGACTAGAAATAGTTATGGGGCATGGGGAAGTGGGCACGGAAGAGAACTGAAACACTTCCTCTCTCGGCTGGAGATGGGCCATTTCTAGGGTGCACTGGGGCCAATGTAAATGAAGAAGTATCCTGTAATGGTAGATCAACTAGAGATCAATGGGAGGAATCAAGGAAAACACATTATTTTAGTTCTGTGAATACAAATTACGTAGCTCTGGCAATCATCCCATTTAACCAAAACAGAGGAGCCTTACAAAATGTCTGTGCCTTTCCTAATGTGATGGTTTGTATATGCTTGGGCCGGGATTTAGCACTATTGGGAGGTACTGCCTTGTTAAGAGTAGGTGTGTCACTGTGGGTGTGGGCTTTAATAGTCTAGACCTAGCTTCCTGGAAGGGAGAATGCTGCCAGCAGTTCAAATGAAGATGTAGAACTCTCAGCTCCTCCTGCACCATGCCTGCCTGGATGCTGCCATCTTCCTGCCTTGATGATAATGGACTGACCCTCTGAACCTGTAAGCCAACTCCATATTAAATGTTGTCCTTATAAGAGTTGCCTTGGTCATGGTGTCTGTTCACACCAGTAAAACCCTAACTAAGCACCTATGTCTTCCACCATGATGAACTATACCCTTCCTCCATGAACCAACACAAACCCTTCCTCCCTTGACCACAGGGATGAGACAAGTAACTAAGTATTTAATATCAATATCCCCAAACAGCCAGGCACGGTGGTGTACACTTTTAATAACCAGCAGTCAGGAGGAAGAGGTAGGTACACCTGTGTTAGTCCACAGCAAGCTTGTTGCATATTCGGAGTTCCAGGCTAGCCAGGACAGTGGGATCCTTTTAAAATTGCTTTTTACAGTCAGCCCCATTTGGGAAACCTAAAGGCTTCCTAGCAAGAATTCCAGGTGTGACCATGCCCAGGGAAAAACTCATGTCTATCACGGCTCTCTTCACCTGATGAGGTTTGGTTTCTCTATGTCTCCTATATAGTTTAGATTTTGTCTCTCTTGGACGCCTGCCACCAACTCCAAGTGTCCACCGTTGCCTGCTTGGCTTACTGTAACAGCCTCAGTCTTTCCCACTCACTTCTGTCTTTCATCTAAATTATCACTTTATAGCCAGGGACATTTCCTGAAGTCCAACGTAAAATCATTGTTTCCTTTCTACTTGGAGGAAGATGAGCCTTTCTCCCTATGTCCTCAAAGGCTGAATTTTCCTGGCTTCTGAAGCTTTACCATTTAAGCAGCACTCTGACCTACCAGAGTGCTGCTCTAGACCATGGAGTCCTTCCGTGCTGTGAGTATGGTGAGTTTGTTCCTGTCCAGCCACCACTTTCTTCTGCCTTCTTCCGCATCCCGGGGCATTGTCCTCGTTTTAGTTTAAAGACGCTCTTCTTGCAGAGACCTTTTCTGATCATGCAGCCCCTACCCAAGTAGTTTCCTCTTCTGTGATGGTTGAAGTGTGAAATATCTTCTGTAGGCTTGTGTGTTTGAACATTTACTCCCAAGTAAGTGGCACTATTTCGAAGGTTGTAGAACCTTTAAGAGGTGGAGCCTCATTGGAGGAAATGAGTCACTAGGCCTTGAGGTTTGATAAGTTGGCCTCACTTCCGGTTGCATTCTCACTGCAGTGGACTGTATCCCCTCAAACCGGAAGTTAAAACAAGCCCCTCCTCCCATAAATCCCCTGGATGTGGGGGGAGGAGGGGAGGAGGGGTTGGTTGCAGCAAGGAAGGTACCAGCAGCACACCCTTCTCTGGCGAAAAAAAAAAGCAGCATGATTTTGTTGACATTTTCTAAACTAACTCTCATTTGAAACACATTTATGAATGAGATTACCAGATGACACTTGCCACTGGAATCAAGCAGCCGAGTGCAGTGTGCCTCATGGAGAGGTTTCACAATAAGGACACAATGGAGAGTGCTGAGTGATTGATGGAAGGAGGCTCTGCCTTGAAGGAAGTGATGGGCTGGTTTGGAGGAGCCTGTGACCGGGCTTGTTCTGCTACCAAGGACAGTGACACACCGCAACAAGGGACAGGGAGCATCTGCAATCAAGGATTCAATTCTACCTTTAAGGAAACAAATGGTAATATTTGCCTCGTAAAAGTCGATGGCCTCTGTAGGAAAAAAAATAGTCACCGGAGCTATTTGAAAGTGTCCCACAGCTCTGTTGATGTGACTCAGCAGCACAGATGCAGAGAAAGATTTGTGGAGAGAAAACAGGATGTAGGTCTCAGTGCTGACAGCCTGTCTTAGCTAATGTACTTTTCTTTGAAGGCACAGAGGGAACCACTTAGCAGGTGCTCTGGCCTTTAGCTATCCATAGAAATGAAATACCCTGCATGCAATCATATTAAAGCATGAAGGCTCCTTCTAAATTAAAGCAAATTGTCAGGTTTAAGGAAGCAATTTCAGGACTGGAGACTGGGTAACAGAGAACCTGAGTTCCTTGCCTGGGATTCACGTGGTAGGAGAGAAATGACTCCCTAAGTTGTCCTCTGGCTTCTACCCCATTCAGATGCTTTTCCCCTCAAACACCACACACACCCCCCACCCCACCCCCACACATTTTTTCATCTTTATTAACTTGGGTATTCCTTATTTACATTTCGATTGTTATTCCCTTCCCCGGATCGGGCCAACATCCCCCTAACCCCTCCCCCTCCCTTTCTCTATGAGTGTTCCCCTCCCCATCCTCCCCCTCCCACACACATTTTTAAAAGAAACAACTTCAGAGATTTTCTTTAAGCATGAACCACAAGCTGGGTGTGGTGGCTTGTTCCCGTAATTCCAGCACCAGGGAGGCAGGGGCATGAAAGTCACGCTAAGTTTGAAGTTATGGAGGGAGATCCAGGTCAGGTCAGATACAGCTACGTAATGAGACCCATCTGAAAAGAAATAAGATGGGGGGTATGGAGACGAATCATAAATTAATAATTAAAACAAACCTTTCTACATGTCTTTTAACAGTTGTAGAAAATTATGATTGTTTATTTGCTTCTGAATTCTGCGTATTGTAGCTATGGGCTAGGGCACAAGGATAGAGCCAGGCGAGGAACTCTTTGTGCGAAAGCATATTTCAATTAGGTTTAGCACCTGCATTTAGGTGTTTATTTGTAGATGGAGATGGGACATTTTGGATGCTGATTGGACTGAATAATGATGCTCATCAGTGAGAAGCAAGGGACCACGGTCAAACACCAAAACGGCATGCTCTGCTGCTTTTTATGTTGCATAAATTATGCATGAGTTTGGCATTTATATTTCTCAGGGAAATAGCAGTGCTCTTTCCTCAATGCATTGTCTACATGGAGAATATTCTGTTTGTGAATCTGAATTATAATCCCTGATTTGTTTTTTTAAATAAGCAAACATTTCACAGAAAGATTCAGCAGTGTAGCTGGAGGACACAGGAATGTTTATAGCACTGTTACCCATGGGCTGAAACCCATGGACTTTACAGACTATAAAGAGACACCCCACAGTTAGATAAAATAGCTACTTTGGGGATTCAATAGAATGGTTCGCCTTCTGTTTTGCCTAGGTGAAGACAAAGAAAATAAAATCAACCATCATCACTAATGTTTCATAAAATATTATTGTTTGATATAAGACACAGTCATAAAATTCAAAATTACATTTATGAGTATTAATAGCTACCCATGTTATTCTTATTTTTCTCATTTTACCTTTAAGCACTAAAATTTGTTATTTATAGCATGACGTGAGCCTATGTGTTAGCCTTTAGAAATTTATTGTTTCATGGATCAGTAACTTTTATTTTCTTTTTTCTTTTTATTTCTTTTCTTTCTTTCTTTCTTTCTTTCTTTTTTTTCTTGAGACAGGATTTCTCTTCGAAGCCTCATGGAACTAGTTCTGTAGACAAGGCTGGCCTTGAACTCAAAGATTTACCCATCTCTGCCTTCAGTGTGCTGGGATTAAAGCTGTGAGCTACCATGACAATTGCACATTAACTGGTAGATAGTAACATAAAGGCCACACCACAGTGCACCTAGCCTCCTAAAACATGTGTTCTGGGTTAGCTATGAATAAAAATGAGAAGACTACTAGAGTGATGGTGTGTGCCCGCAATCCACAAACCTGGGAAGCAGAGACAGGAGGACCATGAGTTCAAGGCCAATGTCGCTCACACAGTAAAACCAGAGTCAAACCTTTTCCCGAATAATCAACCAACTAAGCAAACAGAACATCACTCAGCCAATAAAGAAACAAAACCCACCTAAACAATGAATGAAGTGTGTATTAGTTTCTTTTCTGCTGCTGTAATAAACAGCACGACTTAATCAACTTATAGAAGAAAGGCTTCATTTCATTTAGGCTTACAGTTCCAGGGCCTTAGAGTCCGTGGTGGCCGGAGCAGGAAGCTGAAGGCTCACATCTTGAACTGAGAGCGTGTGTGATTTTTCTGTTGCTGTCATGAAACTGTACGACCAAAAGTAGCTAATGGAAGAAAGAGTTTATTTTGGCATATGGTTCCCGGAGATGAGAGTCAGCCACGGTGGGGGAGGCATGGCAGAAAGTAGCCAGCACAGGGGCAGGAGAAAGGGACCTGAGAGCTCAAATGCTCAACTAGAGGCCAGAAGCAGGGAGAGCAAACTAGGAGTGGCTTTACCCTCTCAAATCTCAGCCCCCAATGACGCACTTCCTCCAGAAGGCCACACCTCCCGCCTCGCCCCACATCTCCCCAAACCTCCATTAGCTGGGGCGTATGTGTTCACATACGGGAGCTGTGGGAAACATTTCTTATCCAAATCACTACAGATGAATTGCCGTAAAAACCACGTACTGTTGATGAGTCACTGTTGCATCACACAAGAGCAACAACCTCTAAATCAGCGTTGCGTGCGATGATGCAGCAGTTAGGATGCTGGTGTCGCACACGTGAAGCCCTGTATCTGATTCCGAGCACTTTGTAAACTGGGCATTGTAATGCCAGCACCTCTGGGAGCAGAGGAAAAGGGTCTATCCTTGGCTATAGATCAACTGCTCTATCTCAAAGCAAAAAACACCTACTGCCTTCAAGTGACAACTGCCATTTATTTGTTTCTGTCTACAGTTTGAACATAGCTCGGCTGGACAGTTCATTTCTGCTCCCCATTAGTTCTGGAAGGCTGATTATAGCAGAAGAATCAGTTCCAAGGAAGCTCACTCCCACAGTTGGCAAGTTAGCTCTGTTGGGGCTGTCAGCCTAGGTGTCTACAGTCCTCCATGTGGTGTGGCGTCCTTACGTTGTTATGCCTTGGCCTCTTACAGCACGGTCACTAGGTTCCCACTCTATACTATACTAGCAGAAATATCAGTCAAGTAGCAATTTCACAGCCAGGGTCAAGAGGGCCTTCTCAGGGAGATAGTTCACTGGAGGAGCCCAAAGGTACAAACTGCCACCACATTCTCTTCAAAACAGACCATAACAGAAGCCTTTATCCCCTTTGAGTTTTTATTTGCAATAGGATGTCATGTGGGCTAGACTGGCCTTGACATTATAGTTGAGGATGGCTTTGAACTCTTGACCCTCCTTGCTGTACTTCCTGAGTGCTGCGGTTACTTACAGGCATGTGTCACATCTGGCTTTATGTGTTGCTGAGAACTGAAGCCAGAGCTTTGTGCATGTTAGGCAAGCATCCTGTGAACCTTACTATATCCCTAATTTCCAGTGTGTGTGTGTGTGTGTGTGTGTGTGTGTGTGTGTGTGTCTGTCTGTCTGGCTGTCTGTCTTTTCTCCCTCCCTCCCTCCCTTCCTTCCTGTCTTTCTTTTTTTTTTTTAAGATTTATGTTATTAATTTTATTTATATGAGAACACTGTCTCCGTCTTCAGACACACCAGAAGAGGGCTTCAGATCCCATTACAGATGGTTGTGAGCCACCATGTGGTTGCTGGGATTTGAACTCAGGACCTCTGGAAGAGCAGTCGGTGCTCTTAACCACTGAGCCATCTCTCCAGCCCCCTTCCTGTCTTTCTTAAAGGCAGACATGGGAGAGAAAATCCAGAGGCATCTAGAAGAGCAGAGAGGGAAAGCAGTGTACTGAGCATGGCCTGCAGACTTGTCCTGGCCGGAAAAGAGAGGCTGGAGCAGGGTAGCCAGATGGGGGTGGGATCTCTGTGAGAGAAGGGAAAGATGAAAAGAAAGAGAAAGAGAGTTGGGGTACTAGGGAGCGCACAGCCTCGACAGCAGAGTTTGATAGTTTTTATTCCTTAAAGTATGAAAAGATGGCTAGTCCCCATAGATGCCATGTTCCTAATCAGGACTCTTGAGAAGAGACTCGGTCGTCTTCGCATTGCTTATTTACTTATGGGAGACAAGTATCTTATCGTCCAAGTTGCCCTTGGACTTTATATGTTCAGGGATGATTCTGAATTCCTTGATCTTCTTGCCTCTACTTCTGAAGTTCTGGGATCATACCCCGTGCCACCATGCTTTGACAGCTCCCTGCAGTAACAAACATACCCCAAGTTTAATGATCTCAAAGCACAAAGGGTTTGCTTCTCGGTGTGGTGTCCCCCCACCCAAGTTAGAAAGGAGGCTTACTCCTTGTGTTCTCCCAGGGACACCGGGATGACACATTTATGCTGCCCTACATCTTCCCAGTGGCCTCAGCAGCAGGAAGAGAAGGTGGGAATGGTGTACTGTCCTTTAAACCTTTAGCAAGTCTCCAGGGTGCTCCTGTGTCAGATCAGTGCTGGAATTAGAGCATCAAACTCACCTCCTCATGCTTGGGTGGTAAGTGTTTCACTGACAGAGCCATCTCCCCAGACCCTGTCTTCCTGTTAAAACAATTGTCTCTGTAGCTTTTTCCTCCCTGCTCTTATCCTGTACATATTGTAAACCTGGGCATTTCCTGTGAGGGGCAACCTCCAGGTCAAGTTGGACGCTGTTTATGATTCCTGTCCTTTCTTCCCTCCCATCTTCATTCCCTCCCATCTTCCCTCCTCCTTCCCTCCTTCCCATCTTCCCTCCTCCCTCCTCTCCCTCCCTCCTCCCATCTTCCCTCCCATCTTCCCTCCTCCTTCCCTCTCATCTTCCCTCCTCCTTCCTCCTCCATCTCCCTGCCATCTTCCTCCTCCTTCCCTCCCTCCCCCTTCCTCCTTCTCCTTCCCTCCTCCCCTCCCTCCCTTTCCCTCTTATTTTTGCTTTTATCGGGTGCCATTAGAATAAAGCCTCGAGTTTCCAACTGTGGTAGGCCACATTTAGAGCTACCCTGGGACAGCCATTGGGCCACAAATTGACATGCCCCTGCCCCGTTTTTGAAAATGTTCCCCTACTAGAGCTCTGGTCTTTCTGTTTCTGTTTTCTCTTTTTGAGTCTAAGCCTTGTCCCCTACAGCCTGGCAGTGACAGATTGCACTTCACTTCTCTGTCTCAGGGCATGGCCTCTTTGTGTTCATCTTTGTGCATCGTTTTCAGAACGGCCTTTTCAGGACGCTTATCTCTGTATATCAGACATGTCCTGCTCTTTCTCAAGCTAGACACTCCTAAGCTCCTTACCTCCTGCTTTCTCCTGCCTCCTTGTTGATTTCCATTACTGTTAACTAGATAGAGCTGGTAGAATATAGGTCTGATGGTGGCCCCAAACCACGTTTATCTGAGTCATTTTACCTCAGCGTTTTCTCTGCCATTTCTTACCTGGATCGCTCTCCCGAATAATTCATGTCTTTCCTAATTGCTATCTCAGAGTTCTCTCTCTTTTTTTTTTTTTCTCACTCAGGGAAACTTAAGGGACTGCAGTGCCCATGTTACCTTTAACCTTCTGGGATGGTTTGCGTATGCTCGTCCCAGGGAGTGGCACCTTCTAAGGTGTGGCCTTGTTGGAGGAAGTGTGTCACTGTGAGAGTGGCCTTGGAGATCTTCCTCCTAGCTGCCTGTGGATGCCCAGTCTGTTTCTGGCTTCCTTTTGGATGAAGATGTGTTGTGGTAAAAATAAAAAGGCGGAGGAACCGGTTCCCACGAGTACTCTGGTGGTCACTAGTTCTGGCTCCAACAGGCCACTGGAACTAGTGCTAATTTATCTTAGATTTAAGTATCTCTCCTGACGACTCTCTGCTAGTCACGAACTCTCTGGTTCCAGCCACCGGGTAAAATCTGGGCTCTAGAAGTCCAGCAGGGGCTGGCCTATCATGGCTCCCGGCCACGGACTCTGCCCACACTCCCAGCAGTAGTTAAAGTATCAACTCCCAGCTACCAGGTAAAATCAAGACTCGACAAACTGAAACCTAATGATCAGATTTATAAGTTAAATTCTCAATCCACAATGCATCCACACAATAAACTTACAACCAATTGATATAAACCGCCCACCTACATAGGGTAAATTTGCCTACAGAAATCCATCCCAGCTACCTTGGCAATTCAAGACCACCTGGATCTGGGTCATCCTCTGTCTCCATCTTGATTCTCCTTCTTTCCCCTTTCTCCCACCTTTGTCCCTGACTTATATTTTTTACTGTCCAATCATGACCTTGACCTAACTTGTCTGCCTTCAGTTGCATAATGACATCAACTCACAAAGATGTAGAATTCTCAGCTTCTCCTGCACCAGGCCTGCCTGGATGCTGCCATGCTTCCACCTTGATGATAATGGACTGAACCTCTGACCCTGTAAGCCAGCCCCAGTTAAATGCTGTAATTTATAAGTCTTGCTTTGGTCATGGTGTCTCATCACAGCAGTAAAACCCTAACTAAGACACCTTCCCAGCAGCCATTGAGTTTATGTTATTATTCTTACTATGAGCCAATCATTGTGCTAAGTGGTCCACATGAATTATTTAAAACAGTTCTCTTCTCAGAACAGGTAAGTACATGGTATTAGTCATACTTTTTAGATAAAGGTTCAGTGAGATTAAAACCTATGGAATCTTCTGTGGGCTACTGAGAGTGACTAGGGTTCAAAAAGAAAAAAAGGAAAAAGAAAATTACTGTCTTAGAGTGCTTTTCTTTTTCCTATGACAGAATACCCGAGTCTGTCTAATTTATAAAGAACAGAGTTCTGTGGTAGGTCCAGAAACTGGAAGCTTAAGATCAAGGGAGATTGGGTGTGTGAAGGATCTTTTTGCTGGATCATCTATCCCAGGGTGGAAACTGTTTTATGTTAGGAGAGCAGGCCAGAGACAGAGGGATGGAGGAGGGAAGAGGGCTCATCTTTGGATCAGAGACATTTTCATTTCTCTACTTGCCCTCGATGTGAGTACTCTTTCCATGAGCTCTTTGGTAGATATTTTCATTTTTAAAAAAATTAAATTTGATTACTTAGTAATCTTTTAAAGTTTTTGTTCTTTTAGATTTATTTTATGTATATGGGTAGACTGTAACTGTCTTCAGACACACCTGAAGAGGGCATCAGATCTCATTACAGATGGTTGTGAGCCACCATGTGGTTGCTGGGAATTGAACTCAGGACCTCTGGAAGAGCAGTCAGTGCTCTTAACTGCTGAGCCATCTCTCCAGCCCCTCTTTTAAAGTTTTTGAATTAGTGTTCACGGGATTAGATCTTATTATGACATGTTTTAACAAAATACCTTTTGGCAGATTCTCCTTCCCTCTTATCTCCTCCTACTTTATTTATTTGACACAATGTCTTTATATGCACCCTAGATGGCCTTGAACTCAAGGAGATCCTCCTGCCTGAGCCTCCCAAATGCTGGGATTACAGGCATGGACCATCATACTCAGCTGGCATCCTGCCTCCCCCCCTCCCAGCCTCCCCCCCTCCCAGCCTCCTCCCTCTCAGCCTCCCTCTCTCCCTCCCTCCCTCCCTCATCCATCATTTCCTTCCCCCATTTCTCTCTGAATTTTTCTGCCTCTCTGTCTCTGTCTCTCTTTATCTCTCTGTCTCTGTTTGTCTCTGTCTCTGTCTCTCTCTCTGATTAACTTATTTAACTTATTCTCTCCCTACCCCACCCCCAGAGGTTGAAGCCTGCACTAAAAAGAAAGCTATGTTCTGCCTCTGGTATGGCCAAGGCACCAGGTCAGGAGGGCGCCTGGGAGCCTGGCCAAGTCCCAGGGGATGCTGTGCAGCCCAGGCAGCAAGCTCATGTTGAGAGCTGGCTCTCTGCCTTCAGCACCCAGACTGTTTCCACAGAGGCAGAACCAGGAGCATCTGTCATCTGTCTCAGTGGTCAGGCCAGCTCTGGGCTTAACATTTCCTTTTGAGAAGTTTTTGTTTCAATATTTGGTCCATTAAAAAAAAATAAGTCTTTGACTTCATTTTGTGCTGGGAACATTTTATTTTTTTATTTTCTGGGGATAAGGCTCTGTGAGCACTTGCACCAATCTGTGGCTTGCTTTTTTCCCCCTCCTGTCACAAGATCTTTCAAATAGCAAAAGGATAATTTTTGTTGTTGCTGCTGAAATTTATTTTCTTTCTTAGGGGTGAGTCTTTCTGGGTCCTGCCTAAGAAATGTTTCTCCTTTCTCATACCATGAAAGGATTTTCAAGAAATTTTATCTCAAGAAATATATTAGCTTCATTGAAGTTTTCTGACTTGGGAGCAGAATTTCACTCATTTGTTATAGTCAAGAATTTGAGGCTAGCCTGGGCTAAATGAGACTGCATTTCAAAACCACCACCACCACCACCACCACCACCACCACCACCACCACCACCACCACCACCACCACCACAACAACAACAACAACAACAACAGCAACACAGAGCTGTACACTTTTGGAGGTCAGAGGCCTACTTGGAGGACTCACAGGTTTTGGAGATCAAGCTGATGTGGTCAGGCCTTGGGGCTCATACCTTTTTCCCGTTGAGTCTTTTGCTTGTCCTGTAATGATTACTTTTAATTGTCAACTGACGACCTAGAATCAGTGGGGAAAGAGTCCCAGTGAGGGATTGTCTAGATCAGGGTGGCCTGTGAACACGTCTGTAGGGCACCGTGAGAAGACAGGACCCAGACTTGCGTGACAGCAGGGAAGTGGAACTGGGCACTGCCGTGCAGTCACTGCTCTCTGTTCCTGGTTGTGGTGGTGATGAGGTCATTTCCTCAGAGCTCCTTCCTCTGATCTCCCACAATGATGGACAATAATCTGAAAGTGTGAGCTAAACAAACGGTCTCTTCACGTGGTTGCTCTTACCAGGGTTATTTTATCAGATCAATAGAAACTTCAGACAGGCCTAACGTACCCTGACTATCTTTACCCAGGCCTGGACTTTTTATCATTCCAATGTGCTGCGTTGGTAGGAAATTGTGTGTGTGTGTGTGTGTGTGTGTGTGTGTGTGTGTGTGTGTGTGTGTGTGTGTGTTTGTGGGCTAAGATACTTGGTATTTAAGATATGTTTATTGACCAGAAATGATGTGTAGATATCTCTATAAATGTGATATAAACACAGAGTTGCATCATCATATTACGTTTTAATAAGAATTTGGATGCCCATCAACTCAAAAGTCTTTGAGGAAGCACTCAGGCCAAAGATTACATCTGATTGAATTTTATCCTTAATGGAAGGTCCTGTTTTTGTTCTGAGTAGATCAGGAGAAATGTTCCTGCAGTCGTATTTCTTGGAAGATGTTTGAATGCCCACAGGACTGAATTCAGCAAGCTCTGGAGTTGTAAAGCCTTTTTAATGCACACATATTAATAAAAATGTGCATGCATTTTCATATTTGGCCAGAAAGTTGCTCTCGTTACCAAAATGCCTTTTAGTAATACTATATGGGTAGCGATGTTATCTACTAGGTAAACTTGGAGATTATAGACACTTCCTTTCAGAAAGACAGGCAACAAAAGACAGTCAGCGTCCCTGAGAAGGAAGGAATGAGATGTGAGATCAGAGATCAGCTCACACATGGAAGCTGCTGAAAAAGTGGGTACAGAGAGTCGCCCCCAAACCTGAGGAGCCTGGGACCCACATGGTGCAAGGAGAGGCTCAATTCCCTAATGCTGTCCCTACACACACACACACACACACACACACACACACACACACACACACACACACACACACACACACACACACACACACACACACACACACACACACACACACACACAGACACACACACACACACATCACACACACAGACACACACACACACACACACACACACACACACACACACACACACACAGACACACACACACACACACACACACACACACACACACACACAGACAGACACAGAGACACACACACATCACACACACATCACACATATCACACATACATCACACACACACATACACACACATCACACACACAGACACACACACAGACACACACACACACAGACACACACATCACACACACAGAGACACACACATCACACACACATCACACACACAGACACACACACAGACACACACACACAGACACACACACAGACACACACACATCACACACACACACACAGACACACACACACACACACAGACACACACAGACACACACACAGAGACACACACACAGACACACACACACACACACAGACACACAGACACACACACACACACACACACACACACACACACACACACACACACACACACACACACACACACACACACACACACACACACACACACACACACACACACACACACACACACACACACACACACACACACACACACACACACACACTGGAAAAGTTAACTTCAAGGCAAAAGAAGATGAATTTACAAACTATGCCTGTTCCTAACATCCTCACATTTCGCTGGTGTTGGTTACAAATGAGGCCACGAAGATCTATAGTTTCATTTTGCAAGTTCACCGAGTCCCTGCTGGAACTCCCAGCCATTCTTGACACATGCTCACATATACTCAGTGCTTTTCCATTTAAGCCTTCTCTTTGGGAACCGTTGGCTGATGGCTGACGGCTGGCAGCTGGCGTTTCCTCCAAGGAAAACCCATCTCCCTATGCAGTCTACTTTCTTACAATGTCCTCACGGCTGCTAAATCTCCTGAGATCTGCCCAGAGTAGACTCCTTTCCATTTTCACTGTGACAGTGGAGCCATGCTGGTCTGTGTGCAGAAACAATGGCTGCCTTTTGGCCAGCTTTACCTGGAACACTTTTAGCCCCGCCCCCACTTCGCGAGGCTCCCGGAGTAAACAGCCTCTGTGGCTGGCTCCTTTCCCTGTGACAGCTCAGACCCTGTCCCTGATTGAAAACGGACCCTTTGAGTTTGTCGTCCTCTGGACCCAGGCATCCTTCTCATATTACACTTTTCCCCCAATCTGGCTTCTGCAAATGACTTCTGAAGCGGGCGGGGAGGCGTCGGTGTGGCCGACCAAACACATGCAGTTTTCGATCTCTAATGTTTATTCCAGTTGGCTTCTCTATTGGAAACGCGGGGCATGAGTTACCAAAGTGTGTGGGACTGCTGTCCTCTGGACCTGTCTGCCTTGGGCAGTTATCTCTATGACATCAGCATCTTTTCCCTTTGGTTCTTAAAGTGGGGACTCTGAGCCCTGGGTGATAAGGAACTGTGTTCGGGTAGCTCACACGTTAAGTATCATGCCGAAGCCGATGGACGCACAGTCTGAATACTGATTCGATAGAAATGCTTCATTGATTTTACTAGACTGAGCTGAATTCATTAGCAGCCAGATTCATTAGAGAGGCACCACTAATTCAAGGGGAAAGGGGATTAAATTCTTTCACTGTATTTTATAAAGCGTTACACATTAATTAGAATTTAGTATGTTTGGTTTCTAGACAACATCCACTTCATTTACAAATCTCCGCAGATGAGATATTTATTAGTTTGCTTTCTGCTATTGATTTGCGCTAGTAACTGTGGGATTTTTGTGGGACTACGTGAATGGCAGCATAGGGTTTTATACTTTCTTTCCTTTTCCTGAAGTCCTTAACTCTGTCTTCTTGAGATTCTGGCTTAATCCAAATAGGGACAGTGGGAAAGGGTAATATGGAGGAAAAAAAGACTCCCTAGAATATGCATTTGAACCAGGCAATATTGTGCTCTGTTGCATTCTGATCTGGGGGGACGGGGGGCGGGGGGGGAGTCCTATTCGTGTTCCGTCTTCCTTCACTGAAGATGTTCAGGGGAGACCTGGATGAGGGAGGAAACCTGGGCACGTGGGCCAGCCCTGAGCTATTGGAGGAAGAGAAGAGACCTGGGGAGGATTCTTGACCCTCCTGAGCTGCACTAACAGGAAGTCAAGCCAGTAGAAAAAGGCAAAGGACTGTTCTTACCATCAGTGGAAGCTGTCTTTATCCCCAATCTTTCCTTAATACAATAATTTGGGGCCATGTGCTCACCAGCTGAGTCAGCACTAAGACATCACTGGGCTTTTTATGGCCCTCAAAGCCTCCCTGAGCCACCTAAGCAGCCTAAATGGAAACCCTGTGCCCACCATGCAAATGCCACTTCAAACCGACTCTGCCTTCTTCCCTTTCTCATCTGCCCGCCAGCTGAGTCCCCCTCCAAAGCCCTTCTTCAGACACTCGAGCCTACTGCTTCCCATGCGGTCCAGCATTTAATGCCGCAGATAAAGGATTATCCTGAAGGCATACAAACCCAGCCCTCTCCTTTTCCGAGGATACACCGAAATAGCATCCGAAAGAGAAACCTCAGTCTGCCCCTTTTTGGAACAGTGCTGGGAAAGGGGGTAGAGATCGGAAAGATGTGGGCTTGATGGATTTAAAGTACTGGTCAAGGTTAAGGGGAGAATGAAAACAACCCTCCTTTTCGTGTCGGGTTGACCTGAGGGTAGAGTGTTGCCACGAGAAATAGAACATGCAGACCTGTCGTCCCGGCAGACTCCGGAGACTCTCGGAAGAGAAATGACTGAGTCAGAGGAGAGGAAGGAGCAGGTCTTCAGAGGACTAGGGTGTACATCCGCGTGGTGGGGTGGCGTTCCACGTGCTGATGGAGCCTGAGCCTCTAACCGTGGATGGCGTTTTTGAAAAGAAACGGCAAAGAAGGAACTGGACACTGAAGTGGACCAAAAGGGCGGACAGGACCGCATTACTGCGGGGGCTGTTGTCAGTGCTAGGGTGCTTGTTGCCCACGGGCGAGGCTCCGTTTTCAATCACCACACCAGGGCGAAAGGAAAGTGTAAGACTTTCACAGAAGCCGGTGTGGCTTTGAAGTTGAGGAGGATGAGTGCTGGATAAAGCCCATTAGGCGCGATGAGGGTGCTGTGAGGGTGTTGTTGGCCTTAGAAGGGCAGATGGGAAATGGAGCCACACCGCGCTCCATTAAGGAGTGAATGAGCAGCACAGGCAATTTCTGAAGGCCTGAGCAGGAACGAGAATCCTTCATGTACGAACGAGTACATTTAAAAGTCGGCCTGGTTTATAACCCTAAATGCATCGAGAGCAAGCAGGACGTGCGAGTTACAGGATCTTCACGTTCACGGACACGGTGGCTTTCTTTTGTTTGGTGGGTTTTGTTTTACGGCGCTAGAGTGGGAAGCCAGAGGGAGCATTGAAGTGGTTTGGCAGCCATTCCATTACCGAGCCATACCACAGGGCCCAAGATAATTTTTCTATTGGAAGATAGTTGGTGTCAGAGTTCTTTCTATTAGTCGGAGAGCTGGCTCAGCGGGTAAACGTGCTTGCTGCCAGGCCTGATGACCTGAGTTCAATTCCCAGGACCCACGTGATGGAAGAGGAGAATCCATTTTCAGTTTGTCCCCTGGTCTTCGCATGCACCGTGGCTTTGCATTGACTGGAGAAAGGTTAATCCTCCATATGAGGTTAGGAAGGGATCAATATGCACATGACATTTTGAAAATATAGGGCTGTGTAGTTGTTTTTGTTCTGCATATGTGTTTGAATTGTTCTGAGACCTCAAAAGCACCGGGTGCACCCTGAGGAGAAGAGTACTTTCATGAGTTGAAAGGGGATTTTTGGTTCCTAGTTCCTCAATCCAAACTTGGCTAGCTAGACCATCTGTCTTCCAGGACTAGCTTTTATTGAGCAGGTTTCTAGGGTCTTAAATGTGTATTCAGTAACGGACTTTGGAGGGCTGGGTTACAGTTCGGTGTCCAGATTGCCTAAACACACACGAGGCCCTGGGTTTGATTATCAGTACACACAAAATGAAAATGAAACAGAAAGGAGGAGAGTAGGCTGGAGAGACCTCTCAGCGAGTAAGACTGCACACTTGTCTTGCAAAAGACCCAGGTTCTGTTCCCGGCATTCATCTTGGATGGACTGTAATCACCTGTAACTCCAGCCCCAGGAGAACTGACACCATTTTTTTTTCAGCCTCTGTGGGTACCTGCACCTACAGGTACATACTTCCACATAGACAGATAGGCCAATACAAATAATCAACAATAAAATGAATCATTAAAAACAGGGCAGTGGATGGGAGATACCTCGGTCAGTAAAATGCATGAGGACCTGCGTTCAGTATTCATCGAATATGTATGAGGTCGGGGGTGACGGTTCACTTATAATCCATCTACTGGAAAGGCTGAGACAGGAGGGTTCCCGGAACTTCCTGGTTAGCTAGAATGGCTAAATCTGTGAGCTCCAGGTCCCGGTGACACCCTCTCTCAAAACGAAACTTGGACAGCTCTCGAGGAACAGAACCTGAGGTCCTCTGGCTTCCCCGCTCGCACAGATAAGCACCTGCACACATGAACATGGACACTGCCACATAACGCTAAGTAACAGTGTAATGGTAATATTCTCTTCTGCAAGTGTAACAGAAGAGAATATTTGTTTTCCTCCAACAATCTTAGACTGTAAAAAGAGGATTAGACGGCTAATGCAAAAAGTAACTAAGTTAATGTAAACAATCCATGTTCTAAACGTCTGGCTGCCCTCTATACTTTCACGTTGAATTGTAACTTTGATCAGCAGGATGAGGGTGTGGTTGCTTTTGCTTTCTGTTTTTGCCCTGGTTGTCCTGGAACTCACTTTGTAGACCAGGCTGGCCTTGAACTCAGAGCAGAGATCCACCTGCCTCTGCCTCCCCATCGCTGAGATTAGAGGCCCATGCCGCTATGTCTGGCACATGATGAGAATTTAACCTGTGAGAAATGAGAGCTTAGGAAGATACATAAACCGGTTTAAACTGTGAGAACGTGTTAGCTCTGTCCGTAGTTCTAGTGTCCCTGAAATCCCCATCCTCTGTCTGTCATGTAGGGTTGGAGCGGCTGGCATAAGTTTTCCATTTCCTAGAGGCAGATTCGAGAAAAATGAGGATGCCTGGAAATGCCAAGGGCTGAGTTTCAAAGTCAAGGAAATCTGGGGGTGGGTGGGGTGGGGCTGTGAGTGGAAGGAGTGGTTTCTAAGCCAGGGCATTGCTGGGATTCAAGGGGAGAACTGATCATGCATCTTACTCTCTGGCTCTGTGGTAACCTCAATGTGAAGTGTGAAATGGTGCTCAGTGCCTAAGGAGCTTCCTGCTTGTGTGTTCTCCTAATGAATCCAACTGAGGAGACCTGTGGCAGGCAGGGGCCCTGGGGACATCTCAAGGAGGGGAGAGTGCTGGCAGGCTCTTTGTAAGAGAACTCCAACGGAGGAAGACAAGAGAGCTAGAACAAACAGCAGTGTCTCAGGGCCACTGGTTAGGGCTGGCCTCGAACTCACAGCAATCCTTGCTTCAGCCTCTGGGTTGCTGGGATTACAGGCATGCACTACCATGTCCGGCTATGTGATTTCTCTTTTTATGTGAGGAAGGCAGCAAAACAGAGGATTCTGCGTCACAAAATTCAGCCAGCATGGAGATCAAAAGGTGCCCAGTCCTCACTCCAAGAAGATCAAGGGAGGCAGACTTCTGAGAGCCACAGAGAGTCTCTTTAAAGACCAGTTTTATAGCGAATGTCCTATGTTTGTTATCTTTAGAAAAAAAATCAGTCTGCAGCCTAGTCCTCAGTTTCAAGGTTGGCAAAGATTTAGAGTTAGGGACAAAGTCCCTGCTCCCTATTCCCAACTAAATGGGAATGGACTGAAAGGTTCGAGAAAGAAGCTGAATTCAGACCCGGTAATAAGTTGGAGTAATCCCAGAGGAGGGAGGGTCCATTGAAGCTGGCACTTGGGGGCTTCCAGAGGAGGGGACAGAGAGCAGCTCAGAAGTTTAATGAATTGTTGCTTTGTCTTCTTGGGGTCTTCTTATGTCTTTAGTCTGTTTCTGGCCATAGTGGCATTACTAGTAGCTGGCTTCACGTGACAGTCATGAAAATGGACAGAATGCACACGGTGACTGGTTTTAGGATTTCGACAAGAGGCTTTGTGAACCTGTGACACTGGAAAGAGGGAGCACACACACGGGGAGTGGCAGAGCCAGCCTGCACGTCTTCTTGTCTCCCACGGAAAACACAAGGAGCTAAAGTGCACAGGGTTCTGCTTTGCTGCAGTTTAAGATCCCAGGGTCTAATCTCTGCATGCGGGAGGCTTGCGTATGAGGATTGCTGAGAGCTTGAAGCTAGCTCAGCCTGCATAGCCCCTTCCAGAACAGCCAAGGATGCACGGTGAGATCCTGTCTTCAAAAACAACTCCAAACCAAACCAAACCAAACCAAACCATCACCACCAAGAGCAGAAGTAATTGCGATATCTTCAGAAAATGAACCGGTTCTTCCAACGAAGGCAGCAAATCCAGAATCTTTAAAAAAAATTGTTCATAATCTCCAGTGTCCCAGAAAGGCTATTACTAACTTTAGAAAATAAAATGGTATGGTACAAGGTCTCACAAAAATTTAATAAAAGACAAGGCCAGGGTGGCCCACTTGTTGAGTTTAGCAAAGACTTTACATGACTATTAGAAAGTCTTCGAAAGGATGAAATAAAAATGTGTGTGTGTGTGTGTGTGTGTGTGTGTGTGTGTGTGTGTGTGTGTGTGTGTGTGTTCTCGAAGATGTGCACTGCTAGACTGCAAGCTCAGGCTCTTGTGGATTCTAGGCAAGCACTCTACCTCTGAATTACACCCTAGATTTTAAAATGGAACCCTGCTCCCAGTCTAGTTTTGAACTCATGCACCAGGGATTCTCGTACCACCTCTACCTTCTAAGCAGTACTAGAGGGTGGTGCCACTGTGCAAAATATAGTTTCAACTAGACCAGATAAGATGCATCAACAGAGAATACTAACTGTACATCAAACAAATGCTCCCCATCCCCCAACACACACAGAAAAAAGTTGTAGAACGAGGATCCAGAGGCCTGCAGTAGAAACATTCCAGATAGTCTTCAGGAGATTGGAGGCGGCAGAAAACAGTCGAGTATCCCCAGGAAGACAATTCACCCCAAATCAGCTCTGGTCGAAATTACCTCAATGAGCTCGAGATTTTGAAATCTCTTCTCTTGATTATATCCAACAGCCTCCGGGTCCTAATGCTCTTCTCCTCAAAACATTTTCTGCAGAACTACTTTCTTCTCCCTTTGCATTCTATGTCCATGGTGGAGATGCCACCTTGTGCTGGTGTGGCTGGCGTGGCCTAGCAGTTCAGTCTCTACTTCTTTTGATCAGCCTTCCTGTCCTGCTGGCTGGAATCCTTGTGGCAATCTCTTCGTGCATAAGTCACTTCCTGATGCATCGCTCTGCTCTGCTTTGAACGTTTAGTACTTTCGATTTTCTGTCAGTGGGAAGGCAAACCCCACAGCTGTTAGCCCTCATGGTCCTCTGCAGTCACTTCCTTTACCTCTAGTAATCGTCCTAGCCATATTTCTGTTTGTCAAAAGCAATATGGTGAGCTTGAGGCCACCCATCAACAGAACTCTCTTTCTCTCTCTGTTTATGAGTGTATGTACACATGTTTGTGTTTGCAGGTACATGTGCGTGGAGAGCATAGGTGCACATGTGTGTGCACATGCACATGTGTGTGCACATGCACATGGAGGTCAGAGGTTTACCTCAACTACTGTTTCTCAGGTGCTAGCCATCTTGTGTTTGAGACAAGGTCTTTTACGGTGCTCACCTGGTAGCTGGTAGATGAGCCCCAGGAAAGCATCTATCTATTCAGATCCCAAGAATTACAGAATGCACCCCTATCTCTTCTTATTTTAATAGTCCGTATATCTGCTTTTTTACTGAAACCCTTCCCCAGAGGAGATGTGATCAGCATCTATCCCTGCCCACCGAAGTCCCAATGACAAAATAAAGTACAATTCCACCACAGTTCACCTACACGTTTACTGGGCTAATTTAAGAGCACGAGTAAGGAGTTACTGATAGGACTGTGGGTGACCCCAAAGCAGCTGCACTGGGTCGTCTTCAGCTGCAAGGACAATGGCTTCTCAAAGCCTGAATGGATGGTGTCCCCCTCACTTAACACCTTCTCTACCTCTTCCTGGAGAAAACTTGGCCATGTGCACTTAGGGCAGAATTGCACATAACTGCATGGGGGAAGGTTGCTTGGATACTCAGGTGGGCACAATGTTGCCCACCATGTTCTAGGCTCCACCTTCTGCGAGGGTATGGCAGTAGTCAACAAGCACCACTGTGTGCAGAAGAGACACACCTGGCCTTGTAAAGAGGAGGGTTGTTCTGTTCAGAGAACAGTGCTGGACAATGTGTGCTGGCATTTAGTCTAGGCTCCCTCCCACAGATACCTGGCAAAAGCCCGGAGTGCCTGACTCACTATAGAAGGGGCTGCTTGCCCCCTCCTCTCTCTCTTGTTCTCACTCCCACTCCTTAATCTCTCTCTCCGTTCCCTCCTCCCTTTCTCTCCATGTGTTCATGGCCAGTCCCCCCCTCCTCCCCTCCTCCTCCTCCTCCTTCTCCTCCTCCTCTTCCTCCCCCCCCTCTGTCTTTCTCATGCCCTGAATAAACTCTATTCTCAGCATGGGCCCGCTGAGGCACCCCCTTCCCCTGCACCTACTGCACCTCCACCAAACAAATCCCTAGTTTTTCTTTCCTTTTATAAAACACAACAACATGGATTCAGGCCCCTATGTGTGTAAGGCAAGCATTTTACCCACTGATGTATCTTCAACCATGGGGAGTCCCTTCTTTTTTGAAGCGGACTCACGCTCCTGCTGTCAAGGCTGCTTCCCCTTCTGTGCTGAAAGTCATGATCTCAAATCTCCTCTGCACGTCCATTTCTCAGAGACCCCAGCCAAGGCAGAGACACAGAGACAAAGACCGCGCCGAATGCAAAATAAGGTGATTGACAGCCGCACCAGCCACTCAGCTTTCAGAGGCTGTAGTGAGAGTGAGAGGCGTGACCGGCAGTGCAAACTCACGTTTGTGCCCATCAGTGTTACAGCAAAACATTCACCAGAGTGGCGGGACATGGGCTCATGCATGCCAGGCTGGTCTTCAACTCCTTGTGAAGTCGAGGATGACCTTTACCAGGTGAGCCATTAGCCCGGTTTATGGAGCGCTGGGAGAGGAACTGAGAGCTTCACACACAGTAGGTATACAGTCTCCCAACTGAGCTCCATCTTGTCAGATTGACTCTACAGTATAGTTTTGCTCACTGACCGGCTACTTAACTCTCAAGATGCAATTCTCTGCTTCTCTTGAAGCTCTCATTAGTAAATCACACCGGACTAGCCAAAGTGGCTTTCAGTTTCACACAAGGAAGACTCGTGACTGAGCACCTACCTACCTAGGCTCGGATTCGGAACTTCCTGGCCCCGGGTTTTTCTTATTGCTTGTAATACCTCTCCTTTCCCATGTATGCATTCAAGTTTTGAAAAATTTTTTAAAAAGTATTATTGCTTCAAGGAGTCTTTTATGGGCATTAATTATCATTCTCTCCTCTGCCCTTGACACTTCGATGCTTGATAACACTCGGTTTTACTGTTCACGGATATTACGTATTAACTTCGGCCCCTTCGTGAGCCAAGTAAGCGTCCCCACAAGCTTCCTCCTCATGCCCTGAACACTGTAGCCCTTGCCATGAGTAGCCCTGTGCTTAGAACACTGCAGTTAGGCAGATGCAGCGAGGAGGATGGATTTGATGAAAGACTTTGCCCTTACTTAGCATTTCATGAGTAGAGATTTAATCCTGGGTGATGTTAAATCTTGACAGCCTTTGAGAAGAGGGATGACACCGTTGACTGGCTGAGGCCATCTGACATGAGCTCCTTCAGTCTCTTCTTTTCCCAGCTTCACTCCTGAAAGCTAATTAATCCCTCTCTAGACTGTTCCTGTCGAAGGCAGTAGCGAGGCTCTTCAGTTCTAAAGGTGACCCTTGACCTTTACTTCGCTAATCTTTTCATTCCCATAATCTTCTTCTCATGCTACCCTGTTCTTGCTTCAAAACAACCCGGGCTGTTTCTCACTCTTGTGATTGTCAGAGCTGCTGGATTGTTTTCGTCTTTTTTTATGACCAGATTAATAACAAGTTTCCTGTTGAAACTTGACTGGTTTCTTTTTTTAACCCCATCTCTTAACACTTGGGAGAGATGTTTCTCTTACTTTTTAGTTAAAGCTACTGTCCTGATCAAAAATCCTCTGCCGTCCATCATAATGGGCTTGATTCTGGTCAAATCTTAGCCATTTAAAGCTATAAAGATGTAAAGAAATAATAATAATAATAACAATAATAATAATAATAATAATAACCTCAAAACCCTAAACATTAAAAAACCAAATAGCCCAATTAAAAATGGGTTACAGAACCAAGCACAGAGTTCTCAAGAGACAAAATAGAACAGCTGAGAAACACTTAAAGAAATGTTCACTGTCCTTCACTGTCAGAGAAATGCAACTGAAACTACTCTGAGATTTCATCTTAGATCAGTCAGAATAGTGGAGTCCAGAGATATGAATGGGAATCCAGGCTGACAGGGATGCGGGGAGAGGCGATGAGCGCTTACTCACTGCTGGTAGACATGGAAAATTGACAGCCATTATGGAGACCGATACGGTGGCTTCTCAGGAAACTGCGGAAAAGAATCTATCTCAAGATCCAGCTGCACTTTCCTTGGGCGTATACCCAAAGGATGCTTGATCCTACTGTAGACACTTGCTCTAGTCATAACAGCCAGAAATTAGAAACAGCCAAGGTGTCCATCAACCGATGAAAGGGTAATGAAAATTTAGTTCGTTTACACAGAATTATCTGTCTGTTAAGGAAAATGAAATTATGAAACTCACAGGAAAACAAACGGAACCAGGAAAACAAAATCATCCTGGGTAAATTAACCCAGACCCTCAAAGACAAATATTGTATGTTTCCTCTTATGTGTGGATGTTAGCTTTTAGGCCTTCGGTATGTGTGTGAACGTCTGAGTAACATTCCTAATTCCTAGTAAGGGCTGGGTGTGGGCAGGTTCTAACAAGGAAGGGGAATAGAGTGTATTGCTCTGGAGAGACAAAATGGGACTTGAGTTGGAAAATTAAATAGGGAGGGGGACGGAAGAGAAGGTTCAAGAGGGAACATATTGAGGGACAACTAACGCTCAAGGTCATTTGAAAAGCCACATGGAACCCTACTACTGTAGAAGCTTCTTAAGATATACACACAAGAAGGGAACCTAACTGAACCCATCTAAGAACGGAGAAGACCATACCATGACTAGGTCTAAGAACGGAGAAGACCATACCATGACTAGGCATCTTATACCCACAGGTAAAACTTCTAGCACCAGGAATCCCAGCTAACTGAGTCACTGGCCAAGGAGGCCCCATGGAGATCACCAAACGCCACAGGCTGCTGACGAGGCTATTGGTCATTTTCCACAGAAGCCAACATTTGTCATTATGTCACTGAGAAGTGAGCTGGTACCTGACCAGAAGCTTCACCCCTGCAGACTAGCATTTGTGATGGTGGGAGGCGCACTGAATGTTTCCAGAGGAGAAGGGTAATCGTCAGTATCATCCAACCGTAACCCTTCAAAGGTACAATGGTGACCTGCAGGCATTATATACTGATGTAGTCAGTAGTTGCACAAAGGTTAGGGGCTTAACCAACCTCTCTGAGTGGATCTAAGGCGCACTCCGTAAGAGGGAGAGCATACGACTGCTAAGATGGTGAAGATCCCGTCACTAGGTAGGTCATGAGCCCAGGCAGGAATATCTAATACTATTATTCTGCTAAAGGGACAGCAATAAAATGACTCTTCATGATGGACTCTACCCATAGGTCAGTGCTCCACTCAGCCTCACCAGAGAAACTGTCTTCTTGTAGTAGATGGGGACTAACCCAAGGACCCACAACTGGCCAGTGTGCAGGAAGGAAGAGACTTTGGAACACGTAGTCCAAAGCAGGATGTCTTCATCAAAGGTCCCCAGTCCCCAGCCTCAGAGAGTTATTTTTGAGGTGGAGGTGGAAAGGTAAAAGTCAGACATCATGCATGACTCCAAGGAAGGCGTGTGTCCCAGACACCGCAAGACTGATGCACTCGAGACTGTGGCATTCCCAAGGCCGTCACAAGTTCGCTCTAGATGGGGGTCCCAGCACTGAGAAAGGAGAATGGACATGAGTCCAGTCTCTAAGTTGCTATCTGCAGTGGACATCCACAGTGGAGTCTCACTGTGTTGGCATTTTGTCTAGGCTCCGCCCCACAGTTACCTGGCAACAGCCAGATGTGCTGACTCACTATAAAAGGGGCTGTTTCCCCTCCTCTCTCTCTTGCTCTCTTGCTCACCCTCTTCCCCCTCTCTCCCCATTCCCCCCCCCCTCTCTCCACAAGCTCTCCTGGTCAGCTGGTGCTTCTTCTTCTTCTTCTTCTTCTTCTTCTTCTTCTTCTTCTTCTTCTTCTTCTTCTTCTTCTTCTTCTTCTTCTTCTTCTTCTTCTTCTTCTCCTCCTCCTCCTCCTCCTCCTCCTCCTCCTCCTCCTCCTCCTCCTCCTCCTCCTCCTCCTCCTCCTCCTCCTCCTCCTCCTCCTCTCCTTTCAAAATGGTATTTTTTCTTTTCTCTCCCCTCTTTTGCACTTTTTTTTTTTTTTTTTGGTTCTTTTTTTTCTCTTTCAAAATGGTATTTTGAAGACTTTTAAATCCCCTTTTTGCACTTTTTTATATTGTTGGTCTTTTTGCTTATTTATTTTGATTTTCATTTCGTGTTTGTGTGTGTGTGTGTGTGTTTCTTGTTTTGCTTTTGAGAGAGAGAGAGAGAGAGAGAGAGAGAGAGAGAGAGAGAGAGAGAGAGAGAGAACAAAATTAGATGGGGAAGGAGGTGGGAAGATCTGGGAGGCATTGCAGGGGTGGGGAATATGATCAAATATATTGTATGAAAAGATATTTCAATTTAAAAAGTTTTTAAACCCACTGGTTTGGCGGGTAAAGAGTTTGTTGTTCTAGCCATAGGACCTAAATCAGGTCCCCAGGACACACATAAAAATCTGAATGGGGTGCCCCATGCCTGTAGTCTCACTGATGGGAGGTGGAGACAGGTGGATTCTAACGCCACTAAACAAACTGGTGAACACCAGGTTCAGTGAGAGGCTCTGTCTCAAAAATGAAGGTGGAGAGTGCTGGAGGAAGTCACCAGGGTCTTGAGCTCTGTTTTTACGGGTGCATTAACATGTGTATACCATACATACACAAACACAAAGACACAGCTTAGTAAAACATTCACAAAGGTTTGCTTCCTAGTCATGTTACTGCAATACTGCAGGGGATACGAGGAGCCCTTCTCCACTGGGGAAAGCTATGCATACATATTTAAAACACAGCAGGTCACCTAGGCAGAGCAAATGAGAAAGCTACAGGGTTTGACATCAGCAAAGCCACACATTCCTGGCCTAAACCTGCCTCAGAGTCACTGGCCAGAGCTAGTCACATGACCCAGGTACTCAGCCAGGCTGCTTGAGGAAGAATAGAGCCACTGAGTATACAGCAAAGGGAGAAATGGGGTATAGTCGGTAAACAACTAGTTTCTTTATTACAAATTATGTATTATTTTTTCTTTTTCATTTCCCCCCTCATTCTGCAATTTCCCACAACCATGGAAACATCCCCTCTTGCAACACACAGTGAATAGAGTGTTACAACTCAGGACTTGGCAGAAGAAGATCACTGGAGACACATCCTTGGGTGGTATTTCTTGTCTCTATCCCCTTTGCTCCCTCTCTCTCTGCTCCCTGGCTACCCCAAGGAGCTTTCCTCACTATCTCCTGGCTTGCTGTAGGCCAGAAAGCCATGAAGCAGGCGATATTGGTTGAAACATTTCAGCCTGGAGCCAAAAGAAAACCCCTCCGTACCTTTCACTGTCTCAGATATTTTGTAGCAGCAGCAAGAAGTGGGCTGACCCACACATCTCCTGTCTCTCATGTATCATCCGTGCTACGCTAGGCTTATGTTCCTGGGAGTTCTAATTAAATATCTACTGCATTTAAATTTTTCTAATAGTCACTTTTAAAGATTAAATGAACTTTTTACTCAATAGTTGAGATTTATGTTATATTATTATTATTATATTATTTAGTTTAAGCTATACTTTGAACTTTTTTCTCTTTTCCCTCTAAGTTTCTGACTACATCTCATTTTCCCCCCTTAAAAATCATTTTTTGCTCGACTGAAATATGAATTCTGTCTTTTTTTTCTTGTATGCTATAGTTTGAATGTGAAATGTCTCCAAAAGGGCATAGGCCTCTATGTTTGAGTATTTGGTTCCCAGTTGCTGGTGACGTTCTAGAGCAGTGGTTCTCGACCTTCCTAAGACTGCGACCCTTTAATACAGTTCCCCATGCTCTGATGATTCTCAGTCATAAAATCAGTTTTTCATTGCTGCTTAATAACTGTAATTTTGCTGCTGCTGCTATGAATTATAATGTAAATGTCCGTGTTTCTGTTGGTCCTAGGCAACCATGTGAAAGGGTCATTTGTCCCTCAAAGGGGTCTCTGCTCGGGTTAAGAGCCACTGTTTTAGAAGATGGTGAAACTTCTAAGAGGTGGAGAGAGCCTCACTGGGGGCAGCAAGTTTCTGGGTCAGGTCTTGTCATATAATTTATTCCCTTTCCCATCTATTGTCGGCTTCCTAACTGTGGCAGCCAGGTGAACAGTACCTCAGGCTCCTACTTCTATGTGTTCCCGCCCACCCTGATGGTCTGTAATCCCCTCACACTGGAAGCCAACATTCCCACCCCATCAGGTAGCCGGTCACAGCAGGGAGAAAAGTAGGTAAGATAGTCTGTTTTCTCACTCTCATAAAGCTTATCGTAGTGTATCACGTACCTGCTAATTACTTCTCCTTACATTATAGCTTCTTTCTGACATGCCTCAACCTTAATAGTAGGCTCTATTCCTTTGCCAGAGAACAGTTCCCGAAATGTGATGCCAGACTGTAAATGGCCTTCCTTCCTTACCTCGGTTTTCTTTCTGTCCATCATTATCTTAGCACCTTGCTCAGCATTTTGTACATGTGGGATATTTATCATGGAATAACTGACTCACTAATTTCCCCCCTTCTCTCAAGGCAGGAGGGGTGACGTTTCCTTAGCCACCTACACTCTCCAGCATCCTATGAGCTCACTGGTGTGCTTTCCATAGGGCTGGTGGGGATTAGAAGTTAGACCTGCATCTTTGGGATGGTGGTTTTGTCGAAATGAAGTTAATGGGCCCATGTGGGGGTTAAATAGACACCTTTGCCTTCATTAACACCTTGCTCTAATCCATTGAGCTTCGCCTGGGTGCTGTGTAATACCCACAGACCCCGTAAGTGCACACATTTTTTCTTGACCAGCCTCAAGCTTTTCCCTGGGTACTACGGCAAGTGAGAATTGGTTGCTCGTTGAATTCAGATGTTGAAGACTGGAATAGTAAATGGGATTTTGAATAAAGGATGGGTGAACGGATGAATTGAATTGGATCAGAATAGGATAATTGAATGAGCACAGCCAGTTGAGCCTTTGAGGTGATGGTGAGGCAGACAACTTTATGTGAAGTTATCTTACTGGGTTCTGAAAAGTGTTGGATAACTCCAGTCGGGTTGGGGAGGGCTTTGAAATGCTGGAGAAGCCTGGCGGAATGTTAGAAAGTGGTCCGCCATCACAGGATGCTTCTCTGTGGTCCTGGCTTGGCGCTTGTTTATCCGAGCGGGAATTTGAAAGCAGCTGCAGACTGTTTATTCAAGGTTGGACCAATCTTGAGGCAGAGAAAGGCAAATTTGAGTGTCATTTGTGATGGTGGCGTGGTGTATTTAAAGGGAAGTGTCCATGAATGGGTTAGACATGGTTCCCTGGGGAGAGTCATGGCTGACTTCTCTGGAAACGCATCCATTCACAGAAGCTCCTGGAATGGTTGCAGGGACAGATCACTACTTACCCCTAAAATGGGACAATAAGAGCTCATGTAAAGGACCGGGTACCAGGCAGATGTTTAAATAAATTCTGGAAAACTCCACTATGCACTCAATAAGAGATCCAAACAAATAAGCAAACCAACAAGCAAACCCAGACTCTACAATGAACACCTCTGGGGCTATGTACTTACAAGTCTAGCATTTGAGAGGCTGGGGCTGGAGGATTACCATGAGTTGGAGGTCAAATGGACTCTGTAGTGAGTTTGAACCTTTTTGGTCTTCAGAATGAGAGACTCTGAACAAACAAAACAACCAAATAAGCTAGGTACGGTGGCGCATATCTCTAACCCCCAACTTGGGGAACAGACCCAGGAGGATAACAGCAAAGGCCAACGTGGGGTCTAGGGAGACTGTCTCAGAGCCAACATCATGCATACACAGAAACGAGCCAATCCAAACCACTGTACTGTTACTTGCTACACATGTGTAAATTATATCCATCACAACCTTATACAATACGATACCTAGTAGCTATTATTAACTCTACTGATTTTTTTTGAGACAAAATCTTGCTCTGTAGTCTATCTAGGCTGACCTTGAACTTGGGAACCTCCAGCTTTTACCTCTTGAGTAACTGAAATTACAAGTGCCAGATCTAAAAATGAAATTTTAAATCTGCATTATGGGCATATTTGTTTATTTATATGTCAGCTTCCCACATAGTAGAAAATGCAGGTCTTAGTTGGTCTTGGTGGCCCTGGACTGTCACCTCTGTTGAGCAATTGGGAGGTAGCAGCAGGAATATTGGATGTTCTAGGCCAGCCTGGGCTACTTGTGACCTGATGTCAAAGCACAAAAGCAAAACAACAGAAACAAAAGAAAAGCAGAAATAAGAAGGAAAGGAAGGCAGGCTGGATTTGGGGATGGCCCATTTTCCTATCATGTTGGTGGCATTTGATGCATTCTCCCCGAATGTGGGGCTCTGAGGGCGGCAAAACCACATCGGAAGTACCAACGGATGCATCGAAGGGCTCCTTTAGCCCGTCTAAGAAGTTTGTGAAGGGAAACGATGGGAAAATATTCACTAGCTCTAAGCTCTGAGGGGAAAGTTCAGGAAAGGTTATTCAGGGAGAAATGTCTAAAAGGGCTCATGCAATCTTTTAATGGAATAAAAATATTGACAGAGAGTAATTTTAGAACAAAGGGTGAAGTTTGGGGGTTAAACACAATTACATTCAGAAGATGACTGTCTTTGTTTTACTCTGTTTCTAAGGGAAATGTTACACTTAAAATTTTGGTTATTGTTATTTCCAATGTATGTGTATCCCCAGGCATGGTGTATGCCACACTGCAGTGCTTGTTGAGGCCAGAAGAGGGCGTCAGATTCTCTGAGCTGGAGTAACAGGAGGTTGAGAGCCAGCAAAGTGGGTGCTGGGAACAAGACTCCCGGCTTCTGGCTGAGCAGCAAGTGCGCTTAAGAACCAAGATGTTTCTCCAGTTCCTCCTTGCTGACCATACTGACTAGATTAAACAGTTTGATAACCACACCACCTCAAATACAATTTCTTTACACTTTTGTCCTAATCAGGAGAGCTGAAGTGGCCCGAAATTCCCCTTAGAACTTCAAATAAAATGCTACAATGCATTCAAAGGGAAAACGGATGCAGATAGTTAATTGATTTTTATAGCGTTTGCTAGGTTAAGTGCATAGAAAGAATCTTAGGAAGAAAGCTCAAACTTCAAACCACATCCATCCGATCCTGACCGGAGCAGACCTGACATCCCTCCCCCAGGCATCCATCCGCTCCAGAACTGGGAATACCAAACACACATCCGTGCGTGAGAACGGATGTGTTGACATCAGCTTTCAGTCTTTTTGTGTGATTCTGACAAGAGCTTTTTTCCTTTTGTGACTGCCCCAACTGTTCCTCCCAGGCAAGCAGCACTCCAAATTCGCAGCAGTGTCCCCAGTTAGGGGACCTTGGAGTCATCCACTTCGTGGGCACTTCGATGCTCTTTCAAAAGAATCAAGCAACCCTAGATTTCACAGTGGGCCTGACACTCGATGACCACAAAACAGGAAGCTTTTCTTCTGAGCTGTGCTGTTGGCTTGACCGATTTTATTTTTAAATCTGCCCAGTGGACTGTCCTGTAACGATGCAGCAGAAGGCTTTGTACCCCAAATGAATCTTGGCATCTAATGAGCACATTTGCAAGCTAATAATCTACAGGGCAGTCAGGCACAGTGAACCTAACTTCATTTCACTGGACTATAAATAGTCCGGTCAAGGGGCAGGGTCAGGCCGAGGGCTTTGTAAATGCAGTGATTTTAAAACTCGCGGATGTTTTGTTTTGAAGTCTTAGCTCTCCAACGTCTAATGTAATTATGACTTAATTGGGACTAAAACGAAATTCGGCTGAAGGAGGATGATATTAGAAGGTCCTGCGTGCCCTGGAACAGTATTTCTTAGTGGAAATTCCAAGGCTTTTGTCCTTTTAGTTTTCTTAGAATTCGCTTCTGAGCGACAGGGGAACGAGCCTCATATACCTGTATTCCACGGAGGCGCGTTAGTTCTGAGGTAATGAGTGCAAATGAATGAGCTTATTGCCTGATTCCAGTTGTTTAAGGCAGTCGGGATGGATTGTTCTGGGACTTTAAGGCTGGTTTATCACCGAGGTGCTTTCAAAATAGCAGACCTGTGGCTTTTTTTTTTTTTTTGCCTTGCAATGAAAATAAAGTAAAACGTGCGGGTAAAATACAATAGGTAGCAATATGTTCCCTTTCCTAAGTGAGGAGAGCTGCCAGTATTCCTCGTCGTGTTCCTCCCGCCCCACCCACATTGCCATTCCATCCCTGTCCCCACCCACCTCCATTAGTACAAAGGCTCTCACACATCCCAATCTGGCCTGGAATTTGACACATAGCCTGAGGTTGTCCTTGAACTCCTTATCTTTCTTCCTCCACCTCCCCAGAACTGGGATTCCTGGTGCGAACCATCACACCCAGTTAATGGGAACAGAACCGAGGGCCTCCTGATGCTGGGCCAGCACTCTCCCTCCTGAGCTGTAGCCCAGCCCTGGCCTTCTTCATAGAGGCTTTGAGAAGTAGCTGAGAGTTTAGATTAAAGCTTGAACGTGATGGAGGAGTTGTTTACCCGGTGAAAAGTATCTGGAGTTCTCCCCTGAGTGTGGTATCCACATAAGCAGCTCCCATAACTAGCTCAGCCACTGTCTTAAGCTGTCATTAACACATCCCAGGAGAAGCCGAGCCAGGTGTGGTTGATGATTGACCGTTTTTTCTGAACAAACACTGGGCACACGTTGCACTTTGACCTGGGAACTAAGACTGAAGGATTGCAGCAATCCAGCTACATTATAACCAATTTCTAGCTGTTTAATTAAGGAAGCTGCTTTTGCTGTTTCCTTGACTCCAGACTTTCCTCTCCTATATGTATAGCAGGCAAATCTTTTAAGCCAGGGCTTGTGTCTGCCTAGATTTTATTCCATGGAAAATAACATGCGTACCCGATGAATATTTGGTTTACAACAGAAGCAAGGTAATTGTAGTCTGATTATCAGCTCTTGAATTATTATTTTATGTGCATGGGGTTCATATGCATGAAAATCTGTGCACTCTATGTATACCTGGTGTCTGAGGAGGCCAGTAGAGAGCACTGGAGCCCATGATATTGAGTTAGGGACAGTTGGGAGCCACCATGTGGATGCTGGGAATTGAACCTGGGTCCCCTGGAAAAGCAGCTAGAGTTTTTAACTGCTGAACCATCTCTCCAGCCCCATTTTATTTTTAAGATTCCATTATGATTATTTTAAAATGATGTGTCTATGTGTGTATCTGTGGATAGGGGTATGTGTGCTTGAGTACAGGTGCCCTTGCCGTCCAGAAGAGAGTGTCCGATCCCCTGGAGCTGGAGTTGTGATTGTGAGCCACTGGGCATGGTTGTGGAGAAATGAATTTGGGTCTTCTGGGAGATTATAGTATTTACTCTTAACTGCTGAACCATTCTATGAGCGTGTGTGCCCTTGCGAGAACACACACACACACACACACACACACACACACACAAATTGATTTTTTTTAAATGTTGCAACAGAGAGTAACTTTAGACTGATAAACACATCCATGCAAACAACAAATGAACATCTATAAATAGCGCTCAGCTCATGTTAAATGCAACATGCCACAAAGCAGGGCTTTATGGGGTAATTATCTGAGACTCGTGCTTTTAAATGTTTCTAGGGGGAATCAGCTCACTCTGAAGGAGCCTGTGGTCTGGCTGAAATTGCAGAGAAGGTGTTCCAATGCAATTAGTCCTCCCTGGTGGTAAACTCCCCAGTGGCCTCCTGCAGTCCCTTCTGCAAGATTAAATCTAGACGGCTTTACAGAGTAGGAAAGGCTCGGCACAGTTTGGCTCTAGCTGGTGATTCTGGCCTCTTTAGTTCCAGATGGCTTTCTCAGATATGTTTCTTTATCTAGCTAGATCCCACCTTTTTCTGGGCTGGGAATGCAGTTGATGGAGAACTTGCTTAGTTAAACCCTAGGTAAAGCAGGCATGGTGCCTGCCACGTGCTTGTAAGTCCAGTGCTGGGGAGGTAGAAGCAGGAGGACCAGGAGTTGAATGAAAGTTATCCTCCGCTACATAGTTGGAGGACAGCCTGGGCTACATGAGACTCTGTCTCAACCAACTGACCAACCAACCAACCAACCAACCACCAAACCAGCCAGCCAGCCAACCAACCAAGAACCACAAAGACAAAAACGTTCATTTCTCTGGAAAACAGCCCCTCCTCCTTTGGCAAGGCTACAACAGCCAGCTGTAGTACCGATTTCAACATTTTATAGACAGCAGGCACGCTGTACTTAACATCATAAAATGTTTGATTATTCCTTCCAGAATGTTCAAGTTGGCTACGGAGCTAAGATCGCCACTCTGCACACAGTCCTCTGGTATTTCATCCTGAGAGTAAGAGAAAGAGTCTGCTGTGGTTTGAACTGTTGCGTCCCTTCAACAATTCCTATCGTGAATGGAAACTCCCGGAAAGGAGCTGTGTCAGCAGAGACTGGCTGACGGATCAGAGCTTCAGTACTCCATGGAGAGCGGAGTGTCTCAGGTCCAGAGGTTAATTTCCTTATCTTGGGCTAGTTCTAGCTCTCTGGAACAGCCGTTCCTTGCCCACCTCTGTGTCAGAACGAACATCTTGTGACTAATAGAAACAGACCTCTTAGAATATATTAACCCAGAAGCTTCTACCAATCCAAAGCTAAGAATGTCAGCAGATAGCATCTCGGGTTTATAGAAAAGCTTCCCTCATCTTGCTGTGCCTGCCTCTCCCATGCACTCACCAATATATTTTGAACTTGCCTTGATTTATGGCTTTCCTTGCTCTATAAAATAACAATAAAAAAAAGGTCATGAAACTGCCTCCACATTGGAGCATGGAATTTGGAGTTCCTGGGCTGTGGTTATTCAAAATGACTGTAGAATAAACTATCTCTTATTCCCTTGAAGATTAGAGAAGTTTGTTTCCTTTGTTTTTTTTTTTTAATGTCAACAACCCCCCATTAGTGTTCAGAGATGGACTCTGGGAATGACCAGGTCCTTAGATCAGATGCCCTCAAAAACAGGCAGTAGAGATCCAGCTCTCATCCCCCACGTGAGGCTGCAGTGGTGACTCCTCTAAAGGCATCATCTTTGAGCTGTGGAGTGAATCCTCCGTGGACACCAGATTTGTTTTGAACTTTGCAGCTTCAGGACGTGTGGGAAAAATTATTTTTTGTAAATTACTGCATCTAGAGTATTTTGTTATGGTAGCAGGAATGGTCTAGGGTAAACAGTAAGTACCATGAATGTCTCTGGCCCACGTCTGTTAAAAATACAGACCAAAGAAACATTTTGGACACTTTATGGCAAACTGGTAGCCGTTTTAAAGTCCTTTCAGAGTAATATGTTAGGAACCAGGTTGACCCTGCCCTTTCCTTTGAGAACCTTGTAGAGTTTAATAGTTTAATGGCAGTTTGACCAGAGTGGTAAAGAACTGTGAGGTGATTCTTCTCCCAGAAGGGAGCGTTTCCCCTCTGTGTTCTCATTCCTCCTCGTTTATTGTTCTTGGATTATACACATCTATTTCCACGGGTTTTTCTTCTCAGTTTTTCCGATATTGTGAACTTCTTTGCAAATCCTCTGTAGGCAGTGCGGCTCGCTTTGCCATTAGAGGCTCCTGAAGAGAGAGCACCAAGTTACTGCTTTGATATTTAACAGTTTGAGAGGCAAATGAATCCTTACCATTCACATTGACTTCTAGCTTCTCAGAAGATGGATGGATGGATGGGTAGATAGATAGATAGATAGATAGATAGATAGATAGATAGATAACACCCTTTCTTTCCCTCCCCCTCCCCTCTCCCCACTGAGCTAAATCCCCAACCCCGACAACACTCTTTCTTTCCACTCCAGGTTTTGGAAAGAGTTCGGAGGCTGAAGAAGCCAGCAGACACTCTGCTATAGAGAGGTGAGTCCTAACTAAGTCAGAGTTATTTGTCTTGTTCTGTGTTAGGCAAATGCTGGACTAGAAGTGGCTTTATGGAGGAAGGAGCTTGCTGAGGATACCGTTCATCATAACACGGAAGGCATGGTTGGGTGATCGACAACGGCAGCGGAGTGTACTTTCTCTCATGTGGGCGGAACAGGAAGCAGAGAGCAGACAGGAAGTGAGGCTATAGAACATGGAGCCAAGCCCAACATCCCCCTCCCCCCACTTGCTCCACCTCTTGAAGGTTTATCAAAACAACGCAGACAGCTGAACATGGGAGATATGAGTGGAAGAACGCCTCTTGTTCAAATCATAGCAGGAAAGAAGGCTTTCCCCATACACTTTAAGGTTTTATCCAATAGTTATCTTATCCCTTATAGAGAAGGGCAAGGGATGGCTCTCTGTTAGAGTGAGTTAAGTCAGTGAAGGGAGAAACAGAACTTAAATCGTTAAAGTTGCATGGGAAGCTAGCGAAGAGAGCTGGAGATAAAGGACACACACTTGTGCTTTTTATGGCCTGTAACACTGTAAAAATGACAACAGTATAAAACACTGTATTTACAGGGCTAGTTCTTGCCACAGCACGTCGCCTCATGTTGCTCCCCCCGATCTTTACAGGAAGGTTAAAGCAATCTGGGCGACATATTTCATTAGTCAAAGCAACTTCGCTGGCTGGCCTTTCTCAACTCAGAATAAAAATAAGACCGCTAAAGCCATTTCCCGTCCACAGATGCATAAATCTACAAAAAGAAGTTCAGGAAAGAAAGAGATTTGAGGTGTGGCTCATGTGGCTTTGTCCCCGCAAGCAATATGCTTCCAAAAGTAATGGCTTTACTGGGATATCACTAATATATGATAAAGCTCACCCTTTTAAATCACACACTTTAATGGTTCTTACTATATTCGCTTGTACGGTTGCTACCAGGACCTACACGTAAAGCAATTTATCACACCTCAAAAAACGAAAATAAAAATCACTGTTATCCATTAAGCACTCTGTGTTCCTCCTTTTACCTTGCCTCTGGCAACCACCGGCCCACTTTCTGTCTTGAGTATTTTGGTAATTCATGCAAGTAGACATATATAAACCTTATGGCTTTTGGCGTCCGATGGGGGGGGAGGGGCATTGTATTTACACTTGCAGCAGGTCTCAGTACTGCATTCTTGTGGGCTGAATAATATTCCACTAATGGATCTGTTGATCGACATTTAGAATATTTCTACAATTCGGCCATAAAAATGAATGTTGAGAATATTCATATGCAAGCTAGTTTTTAGACACATTTTAACTTTTCTTGGATATAACCTAGGAGTAGAATTTCTGGGTTATATGAGGACTCTATTTGTTTAAAATTTGTTTCGTTTTATATTCTCTCTCTCTCTCTTTGTGTGTGTGTGTGTGTGTGTGTGTGTGTGTGTGTGTGTGTGTGTGTGGTGTATGCATGGATGTCTGTGAATGTCAAAGGATAGCTTTTGAGGGTTGCTTCTCTTCACCCTAAAGATTTCAGAAGGTTGAACTCAGGCCTTCAATTTTGGAGGCAACCACCTTTAACCAGTTGCAACTGAGCGATCTTACTGGCTGGATGTACAAAGTGGCTGCACCATTTTTTATTCCTAGCAGTACTGGGTAAAGAGTCCAAATTCTCCATAATGGTCCCCAGGACTTGGTACTGTCTATCGTCTTGATTTCTTACCCTGATCTGTGGAAAGAGGCATCTCACTGTGAATTTGATTTGCAACTCCACGATACGAAATGATGCTGGCATCTAACATAGTGTCTTCCTTAATGTCTTCTTAAATCCTTTGACTATGTTTTAAGGGAGTTATCTTTTTACCATGAAGTTATAAGTATTATTCATGTATGCTGACTGTGAGTCCCACTATGGTATGTGCATGGGAAACTGCATGATATTCAAAGACATAGGCCCCTGGCAGGTGACCAATTTAGCATGAGGGCTCTGCCTTCATACAGGGGTTAGTGACTTCATAACAGGGTAAAAGGAAGAGAGTGAGTGCTGTCATGTTCTCTGTCATCCACCATGTGAGGACACATTAACAAGAGGCCACCACAGAAGTAGAGAATAAATCCAGATACGGTACCGAACTGTAACCCTTGTACATGGGAGGTAGAGACACGACGAGCAGTAGCTAAGGCTAGCCTAGGCTTCGTGGAACATTTAAGGCTAGCCTTTACTAGATATCAAAGCTATAGGCATCCTGATACTGGACTTTTCCAATCCCAGAACTGTGAGAAATAAATTTCTATACTAATCACCCAGCCTGAAGTATTTTGTTTTATGATAACAGAGACGAAGTAAAACATCCTTTATTAGATGAACGAGGAGTTATAGTTTTCTTCCATCGTGCAAGCTGGCTTTTAAGCTTTCTTCATAGTGTTCTTTGAAGCACACAAACCTCCAATTAAAATATTAAAAAAACAACAACAAAGCCTTCTGTGGTGCTAGTGATGGAACACAGGGAATGGTTCAGGCCGGATAGACTCTGTTCTGCTAAGCCGTATTTCCAAACCCCAAACTCTCAATTTTGATGAAACACACTCTGTGCATTTGCAGTGTTGTTCCTTGTCCTGGATACATTTTTAGCCTTGTATCCAGGAAGCCCTTGTCTAGGATCGGGCCGCATGGATTTACTTTTGTGTTTTATTCTCTTGTTTGTATTTGTAGCTCTGACATTTATGTCTTTGATTTTTTTTCCCTTTTTGCAAAGCCACTGGCGATTTATTACCATTAAGATCTGTGTTGCTGCTCTTGTCAGTTTTACTGTATTGTCCTAGTGTTCTTCAAATTGACAATAAAAAATGATCTACTTCGATAGCGTATGGCATGATGCTTGGGGGTATAAATACATTGTGGATCGGCCCAGTTAGGGTAATTAGCAAATGCATTACCTTACATGTATACATTTCCTTTAAGTATTTGCTGTTATTTTTTAATTATGGGTATATGTGTAGGTGTGTGCCTCAGTTGTGTGAGTGTGGCTATGTGCATGTGAGTGCAGGTGCCTTTGAAACCCAGAAGAGAGGGTCAGAATTCCCAAAGCTGGAGTTATAGGCAGGTGTGAGCTGTCTGGTATAGGTTCTGGGAAAGAACTCAGTTCCTCTGCGAAAGCAGTGCGTACTGTGAACTACTGAGCCATATCTCCAACCCAAATACACACACACACACACACACACACACACACACACACACACACACACACACACACATTATCATTAACTTTACACACAGAGAGACACACACACACACACACACTTACACACACACATACACACACACGCACACACACACACACGCACACACACATACACACGCACACACACACCGCTTTATATAACATACATATAACTTTTCTTCTGGGTTAATGTTACTCAGGTGAGCCTAGCAGGCTGAGGTGAAGCATGAGGCTAAAGTCTTAACCGTCCTCCACCTCTGAAGTGGCAGTGACAACATTTATTTCCTATGTGCCTCCACCAGCCCCTTTTAGGTAGTGCCGGAAATCAAACTAGGGGCTTCTGGGATGCTAGGCCACTGCTTTATGTACTATGTCCACAGAAGCTGAATACTTTTAAAAGAATGGAGAATATGCTGTAATGTATCTGTGGCACATTTTATGACCTGTTCACCTATGGTGGCCGACTTAGACTAAGTCTAGGCTAGTGTGTGCTTCAGTGAGCACAGCATGTGCACAGGGATACCTTTCCACTCCGGTGGACTTCCTTCAGATCTATAACCAGCAATAGGATTGCTAGAACACATGGCCATTCTATCTGATTTTCTTCGAGGGAAGGTCTCATTATCTATTCTGGCCTGTCCAGAATTTGTTCTGTAAGTAGGGCAAGCAAAATCTCAGAGATTCTCTGCAGATGCTCACCACTGTGCCTACCTCCTGTCAGTGCTACACCCTTAACTCCCCAGGGAGTTTCCGTGTGTTGTAGCAGTCTGCATTCCCACTAGCGATATAGCAGGGCTCCCCCTTTTCCACATCTTTGATGGCATATTATCTTTTCTCAATTATATTTTGACAACGTGTGCTTTCTTTGAGAAATGTCACTTAGGTTCTTTGCCTATTTTTTTCTAGATTTTATCTTATTTAATTATTTAAGTTCCATATATATTTAACAACTAACCCTTTATTAGATGGAAGGCTTATAAATTATTAGTAGTATTAGTTCTTGAAACTGAATCTTACTATGTATCCAAGTCTGTTCTGAAATTCACTATGTAGTCCAGACTGGCCTTGAATCCATGTGTTTCTGGGCTCCTAAGACTGAAGCTTTATGCCACCAGTTTTTTAAAATCTTCTTAATTATCAGTGTGAGATGTGTTTGTGTGTAGGTGTGTATGCTACAGTGTTGTAAAGCAATTTCCTCCAAATTGAGATATGACATCCCCAGGGAAGTTCCTTAAGACTTCAGGAAGTTCTAAAGAGAGTTTTGTAAACACATCATAAGTCTCAGGAAGTCCCTGAAACTTACTACATTCATAAGATTCCTCCTTCCTTTTATAAAAACAGTAATAACTACTTAGGAGAAGAGATTCTCAGCCCTGTTGAGCTGTCTGCACATGCTGCAGTGCATTCTAGAATTCTAGCTTTTGTGAAACATTACTTATGTGTGGTAACACAGATGCCTTGAAACTCCCTTGCTCACATAAGTGAACCTTCCAACACACTCCCAACAGAACCTTAGTAAATTTATTGGTTCACTTTGGTAGTATTGATAATTGGAATTGTCAATGTTCCCTGTCTGGGGTAAGTAGATATGTGTCCTTATCTCCTCAGATACAGTAGTATTGTGCCATGCACGATATGCATGTGGAGTTGGAAGACAACTTTGTAGAGTTAGTTCTCCTTCCACATTATGTTCTGAGAAATGAGCTTAGGTCACTAGGCTTCTGCTGAATTAGTTTTTGTCTATGATACGAGGCCAAACTTCAGCTTAACTCTTTTGCATGTGAATATTATGTTAATTACTCTTTATGGCTCTTTGAAAAATATAACTAATAGCAACGATTAAAGAACAAAAGCTTGCAGTTTCAGATGATTTGTGTCATGGTTGTTTTTTTCTTTTTGTTTTTCTGTCAACCTGACACAACATAGAATTATCTGAAAAACAAACACACAAACAAACAACAGTACGAACCATTAATTGTGAAAACGCCCGTATCAGATTGTCTCCTGGCAAGTCTGTAGGGCATTTTCTTGATTGATGATTGATGTTGGAAGATTCAGCTCACTGTGGGTAGTGCCACCCTTGGGCTTAGTAGTAGTAGTAGTCTATCCTGACTTTCCTCCATGTTGGACTCTAGGCTATATACCGAAACAAACCCTTTCTTCTGCAAATTGCTATTGGCCCTTGTATTTATCTCAGTAATAGAAAGCACAATGGGACAGTTCCATTAAGATTTTCTTTGCTCTATTTCCGGGCATACTTCGAGACAGAACATCAGGGTTTCAAGGGTGTGTGGGAGGGGTTATTCTCATCAATGGGGACAAGAAGCATAGACTAAGGCATAGAGGAAGAAGCTAGAGAAAGATAATTCTCCTGTGACATTTTCTCTCCCTTTGGGCATTTTTCTGCCTTTCTCAATCAGGCCCTCATGATCTGACTCTCTGGAGTCATATTCATAGACCAGACACTGTCAGCTGTGAGTGTCAGCAGCTCCCAGCTATTTCTACTTAAATAAGATTCATTTTAGTTTTAATTGTGTGTGTGTGTGTGTGTGTGTGTGTGTTGAGGGGCAGGGCTATGTACATGTGAGTACAGGAACTTTTGGGGGCCAAAAAGGGGCATCAGGTTTTCTGGAGCTAGAGTTATAGATGGCTTTGAGCCATGTGAAGTAAACGTTAGAGATGGAGTTTAGGTTCTCTGCAAACGCAGTATAAAGTTCCTACCTGACAAGTCACCTCTTAAGCTCATCCATGAGGTTAATTTTTGAAACTTCTTTTCTTTAAAAAAAAAAAAAGAAAGAAAATTTTATATTGTAATTTGTGGTTATTTTCATATCTCAGTGAACTAATGCAGTGCAATACAGGAGAATGGTGTGAGGGAAAAGCATTAACTGCAAAGCAAACCTGTCAGAATGTGCATTTCTTATAAGAGTTTAATCAAATCAAAACCAACGACTTTATGACATTCACAGGCAAATGGATGGAACTGGAAAATATCATCCTGAGTGAGGTAACCCAATCACAGAAGAACACACATGGTATGCACTCATTGATAAGTGGCTATTAGCCCAAATGCTTGAATTACCCTAGATGCACAGAACACATGAAACTCAAGAAGTGCTTCACTCCTTCTTTAAAAGGGGAACAAGAATACCCTTGGGAGGGAATAGGGAGGCAAAGTTTAGAACAGAGACAGAAGGAACACCCATTCAGAGCCTGCCCCACATGTGGCCCATACATATACAGCCACTAAACTAGATAAGATGGATGAAGCAAAGAAGTGCAGGCCGACAGGAATCGGATGTCTCCTGAGAGACATAGCCAGAATATGAAGGAGTTAAAATAAAAACTTCATAAAAACTACAAAAGAACAGCAGATAAGGGGACAGGACAGAACGGGCCTGAGATGTGCCCGGCCAAGCCTAAAAACAAGGTCAAGGGATTGTTCCAGGAACTAGCAGCCACCATCTCCGCTGAGTCGGGGGCCATCCGGACGGGCAACTCCCTGTTCCACTTCTGCTATAGTTAATAGTAACCAAACTCCCTGCTCTACAGATGAAGATAAGACGCTCTCCTATATTGAGAACGCCCCAGCCCGCACGTACTGCTTGCAGATGAGACCTTGTACCCATTTCCCTTGCTGATAACCACGCTGAATCCCCTTGCCTTCCCCTATAAAAAGCCTTAAATTTCGAGTCTTGGGGTCGACTCCTCTGTCTCCTGTGTGAGACACGAGCCGTCCCAGAGCTCTGATAATAAACTGCCTCGTGTGCTTTACATCAAGAGCCAGTCTCTCGCGTTTCTTGGGGGAGTACAATCCCGCGACTGGAGCGGGGTCTCCTGAGAGGGGTCCTACAAATACAGCAAATACATAGGCGAATGCCAGCAGCAAACCACTGAACTGAGAACGGGATCCCCATTGAAGGATTCAGAGAAAGGATTGAAAGAGCTTGAAGGGGCTCAAGACCCCATATGTACAACAATGCCAACCAACCAGAGCTTCCAGGGACTAAGCCACTACCCAAAGACTATGCATGGACTGACCCTGAGCTCCAACCTCATAGGTAGCAATGAATAGCCTAGTAAGTGCACCAGTGGAAGGGGAAGCCCTTGGTCCTGCCAAGACTGAATCCCCAGTGAACGGGATGTTGGGGGGAGGGCAGTAATGGGGGGAGGATGGGGAGGGGAACACCCATATAGAAGGGGAGGGAGAGGGGTTAGGGGGATGTTGGCCTAGAAACTGGGAAAGGAAATAACAATTGAAATGTAAATAAGAAATACCCAAGTTAATAAAGATGGGAAAAAAAAGTTAAAAAAAAAGTTTAATCAAACTATTTACAGCCATTAAAAACATGTCAATTGTCCAAAAGTATGAACATCCTGGAAACATTAAATGCCTCCTAAAGTTTTTAAAGTCGATTTTTTCAGATGAGATTTCACTGTATGGCTCTGGCTGGCCTGGAGCTTCACTGTGTGTGGACCACAACTCACATCAATCCCCCTGCTTCTGCCTCCTGAGTGCTGGGGTTAATGGTGTGTAGTGCTCACTTAATATACCATTATGTAAAGCTTATCTCTACGTGAAAAACCTTTTAAGTTTCAGTAAGTAATGATTTGTATACAGACATTATTTTGTTCTAGAGAATCTGAAGAGCATTCTTTGCAGGACTAACGTCCCGTCTGCTTTATGGCTAGGCATTAAGGATTTAGTGTTACCAAGGCCTGAGGCCCAGTCTCCGTCTCTGGAGTCTGTATGACTAGCCCCAACGTATTGATATACTCTGGGTTGGCTTGTTTTGAAAGTGCTTTACTGCCAGCATGTGTTGTGAATTAGAAGAAAAAAAAAAACCTAAAAGACTCTAAAATAAGCCAAAATTTGGTAAGCTTTCACGTTTGTGGAAAAAAAAATCTGCTATTACCATATCATAGTCAATTTAATTATAATCTGGCATTTTGTCTTTTGTAGTTTTACCGATATCTGTTCATCCATTCAAATAAGTATTTCTTGTGAACCTTCCATGACCCTACTCTATCTAGGTAGAGTCTGGATGATAAAAACCAAGGAGTAAAATTTATAAAAACTCTGTTCCTCTGGTGTTCGCATTCTGTTGATGACTTTAAAAAAAGAAAAGAAAAGCAAATATGTAAAATATATAGAATGTTTGACAGTGATGTCTGTCATACATTTAAAAAAAAATTCACAAAGAATGAAGTGAAAGTCGGGATTCTCACTATCCTCCTCAACATGCCACCTTGGTGGTACAGAACATGTTAAACTGAAGAAGGAAGTGTGAGATGCAGCAGATTGAGGAAGAATTCCCACCTTCGCGTCTTCTCTGATGCTGGCCCTAGACTCTCATGTGACAGGTACCTCGCTCTACCTGGAGGAAAGTATAACCTTAATCAGTATAATCAGTGATTGAGCATGCTCAGTATGCACAGAGCGATCGAGCATGCTCAGTATGCACAGAGCGATTGAGCATGCTCAGTGTGCACAGAGCGCTTGAGCATGCTCAGTATGCACAGAGCGACCCCACTGCTGAGCATGCCTGTTTCCCCTAGTTTGCGGTCCTTACCTCACTATGTGTAATCTCTGGCTCTGCCCTATTTCTTTCTCAGGTCAGCAGAAAAGGAACAGAGCACAACTCCTCAGTGTCTCACTCAGCAGCCTGAGGGCTTCCTTTAATTTTAGGGCTACCTGGTGTGATGAAGCAGAATTGGAGATTTCACTAGAAATGTTAGGAAAGGGAGTACTCAAGGGAAGAAAAAAGGGATGCTTCATGCTGAGGCTGGTGGAGGAAGACAGTGGCGGGTGGCAAAGAGTAAGACACACCCAGTGTGGGCGTGGACTCCTCAAGAAAGTGGCAGATGGCCAAGTGCAGTGAAGGGGCCCTCGCGGGAGGGAGAGTTCCAGAGAGTAGGAATTGCTCGTGTGTGCATCAGGCTCTTCTAGTTTACAGGATTTAGGGAGCTTTTTCAGATTTCTTTTTCTCAGCAATTTCCCTGGGGGTTCCGTCTCCTTACTCTCATCTCTGTCTTCAGTAATTAAGATGGCAGGTTGTTTTTGGAGAGACCTTGGATGGGATTATAATATGGGAAGGGGACAAGAAGATTGCACCCAAGCTCTCACAGTAATGGGATGTGGCTCTCACAGTACATGGGATGCAATTTCTAGAAAATTCCAGGTTTATAGACGGGAAGGCTTAATTGTGCTGGGATCCTTGCTTGCTCTTGTGAGGGGCTCCGATCAGATTCTAGGGTGAAGGGTTTTCTTTCTTCTAATGACTCTCCCAACCCCCATTTTCCTCTGCCTTTTTATCCTGCCTTACCATAAAAATAAAGCTAGGATTGTAGAGATGGCTCAGTGGTTAGGGACAAAAGACCTAGGTTTGATTCCCGTAGTTCCAGGGTGTCCCATAGCTCTTCTGCTGTGGACACCAGGCACACGTGTGGTACACGCAGACTTATATGCAGACGAAACACTCAGACACATAAACCAAATCTAGAAGAAGAGAACAAGTTGTTCCATTTTTAGGTAGCAGAAGGATCTGAAAAGTCCCATTTGGTGTCAAGATTGCACTCCACTGATACTAAGTTGAGCTTTCCTTAGGCTCGCTTCACCCCGGAGTTGAGCAACAACGTGTTTAAATATCTCTGAAAAGGAGAAAGGGGTTCAGGGCTCTCGATTCTCTCTGTATCTTAGAGGAAAAGCACGTTCATACAGACCATGCAAGTTCAAGACATATTTTGTAGAAATCACTTGCTGGCCTGAAGCCTTCTTGTTTTGAGAGCAAAGTGACTCCACACGTGCTCACTAATATTTGCATGTGAATTTGCCTCTTGTCGTACAACTTGACGGTATCTAGGAGGATAGAGGGCAAAGGTGTTTTCCTTTTTTCTTCCCCTGCTAAGGAGGGAGTACTTTATGTTTCCTTAAGGGAATTCTTCCTCCCTAAATGTAGATCGCAGAATCTGAAAACATTTGTTTCTGTGCCCTGTGACCTTCAACCACAACATCTGCCAAAGGTGGGAAGACACCTCTGTAGCGGGAAGGATGTCTAGCAACAGCTGTAACCAGAGTCAGTAGGGCACATGCTAGGGCTCCCCTACTACGTGTGAATTTGCATGTGTGCTTGTGTGCTTACATGGAGAGCTTTGGTAAAATGTTTTGATAAAGTGGAGACCTTATCTAGAAAGTGGTACTAGCTAACAGTTGGCTTTCTGATCTAGACTCCTTCTGGCCCTCTGGAAAGAGAGACTACTGGTTGGAGAAAGCTACATTAAGAACAGCATTTGAACCAGGCATGGTGGTGCTTGCCTTTAATCCCAGCACTTGGGAGGCAGAGGTAGGTCTGCCTGGTCTAAAGGCCAGCCTGGTCTAGAGGCCAGCCTGGTGTACAGAGTGATCCAGGATAGCTAGGGCCACACAGAGAAACCCTGTCTTGAAAACCTAAACCAAAAGGAATAACATGAGGTCTAAACATACAACCCAGTGGTTAAGAGTGCTTGCTGGTTTTGCAGATGAACCACATCTGGATCCCAGCACGACACTGGTGGTTTGCACACAACCACTGTAACTCCCTGTCCAGGAAATCCAATGCCCTTTTCTGATTTCTGCCATCCATCTCACACAGGAGGAACACACACACACACACACACACACACACACACACACACACACACACACACACAGAGACAGAGACAGAGAGACAGAGAGAGAGAGAGACAGAGAGAGAGAGAGAGAGCGCCTGCTGTGTACAAACTAGAGCAGCAGGCGCTGTGCAAATGGCTAACACCGGGTCCAGGACGTCATACCCCAGTGTTCTGAGCACGTGCTTGCCGTAGGCTCACTGGCTCCCTCCTCTCTGGAACAACTTTTCTTTCATAACAAATCGTCTCCACATCTATTTTGAACCTTGAGTCCCTGGGTCTGGTCTTTGCCCCAGGACACAAGAGCCTGGACATTTTAGGGGAGCCTGTGTCTCTGATTCATGCCATAACATTTATCCTCCACTTTTCACTTCTGCCCCTTGGAGACAACTATTCTACACACAGGGCCACCTCACCGACTACCGCGCTCAGTGCTGCTGAAAAAAAAAAAAAAAATGACGGGCACCTTTGAGAAACAGCGCCGTTTCCGAATTCCTCTTGGTTTTGAAGCTTCGTTTTGACACTTGGAGAAGGTAGCTCTCATCCTTCAATTAAATCAGTGATGGTAGCCTGGACATCGACTTCACTTGCCTCTGAGAAAGAAAAAAAAAAAGCTGCCAATCTTAAGTCCCAGAGCCTTCTGGGGGGCAATTTGAATTCAGCTTTGAGGATAAACAGCTCCTTTGTTTCAGGGGGGAAAAACTCTTGACTGGGGCTTTTAGATATGCAAATGAAAGGCTTCAGTCAGAAGTTGTCTTTTTTCCTCTTATTACAGAGGAGGAAGGCCTAAAGGTGGAACCCTAACCGGGAGCAGAAGTTTCCCGAAGGAGTGCAAGGCTGAGCAGTTACTAAGTTGCAGAGCCTCCTTTATGTCTCCTTAAGAGAATCCTTCCCCCTCTAAGTGTAGGCCCCCGGAGTCTGGAAATTATTGTTTATTTCTCTGGAGATTGTCTCCCTCAGCCACAGCATCTGCCAAAGATTAGGAGGGTAGGTGCCTCTGCAGCGGGAAGGGTGCCGAGCAACAGCTGTAACCGCTCTTTAGGACAGGCGAGAGCTCTGGCAGCACCACAGACTTCACCCTGTGCCAGGTTCTGTTACTCTAGTGCCCGGGAGAGAAGCTGGGGTGTGGCGAAGTCTGTAAAGTGCTTGCATAGCATGCACAGAGATGTGGATTTGAGTCCTTGTAGCACATCAGTTAGGCGCTTGGGAGGTAGGGGCCGGAGGGCTAGAAGTTAAAGGTCGTCCTCAGCTGCACAGTGACCTTAAAGACAGCCTGGGGTGCAGGAGACTTTGGGAAGGTTAGGGGGTGGGCAGAGAAGTAATGGAAAACAATACGAAGAGACTTACTCAGTCTTGGCCACATCGGGAAGAGGAACAGAGAAGGGGGTCCAGTTACCCCCGCCCCAAAGCCCAGTGTGAACACACTGTCTACTGACCCCCAAAACCCAGTGTGAATACATTGTCTACTGACCACCAAAGCCCAGTGTGGGCACACTGTCTACTGACACCCAAAGCCCAGTGTGAACACACTGTCTACTGACCACCAAAGCCCAGTGTGAACACACTGTCTACTGACCACCAAAGCCCAGTGTGAACACACTGTCTACTGACGCCCAAAGCCCAGTGTGAGCACACTGTCTACTGACCCCCAAAACCCAGTGTGAACACACTGTCTACTGACCACCAAAGCCCAGTGTGAACACACTGTCTACTGACCCCCAAAGCCCAGTGTGAACACACTGTCTACTGACCACCAAAGCCCAGTGTGAACACACTGTCTACTGACCACCAAAGCCCAGTGTGAACACACTGTCTACTGACCCCCAAAGCCCAGTGTGAACACACTGTCTACTGACCCCCAAAACCCAGTGTGAACACACTGTCTACTGACCACCAAAGCCCAGTGTGAACACACTGTCTACTGACCCCCAAAACCCAGTGTGAACACTGTCTACTGACCACCAAAGCCCAGTGTGAACACACTGTCTACTGACCACCAAAGCCCAGTGTGAACACACTTTATCTAGTGACCCCCCCCCCCCGCCAAAGCCCAGTGTGAGCATACTATGTCAGAAGCATAGGCAGATGCAATTGTGACATTCTTTAATGTCAGGACCACGAGTAGTAGCCACGTGGCCGCCATTTCCAAGTAGTCCCTGTTTCCCTTGATAGCTGGCCACTGGTGAGTACAGATCCTTTATTCTAATCTTATATTCTATCTCCGGTCACACACTGTACACTGCAGTAATCACGTTTATCTAGATGCACTATGCAGGCTACAGAATGGCTACCAAGGGTTACAGATGCCTCATGGTTCAACCTTCCTGAGTTCTCCGTGGAGGCAGAATCGGAGGTGAGGAAAGTCGAGGCAGTGTTTAGATATTAACAGCCAGCTGGAGCGCTGCAGGAGCTGCACAGTCACAGGCTTGGGAGAGGGTGTGACCAGTCTAGACAGACGTCAATTTAAGTATGCTGTGTCAGCAGTGGAGACCGAGCTGAAGCCTCGGGGACCACTTGGAGCTCTCTGCAATGTGGCCTCTTGATGCACACATTGGATGGCCCGGGCCAGGTCGATAGGTGCTGTCAATGTTGAGAGGTTAGATTTCGTTCTCTTCACTGGGTGTTACTGGTTCACAACGGAGTCTGGAGGGGTCCCTGAGACTCCTGGGTTCTAGGGTCCTAGAACAAAGAGGTGGATGAGGAACACACCGGACCACACCGGCAGTGATGGAAACAGAGTTGGTTTACGAGGCATGAGGAAAGGATGCCTGGGAAACAGAGTGGGCTGGAGAAGGGACGGTCCGAGGCTGAGAAGTCTCAGGACTCTCTTCTGGGAGAGCTCATAGGCTCTTTCTCACGAGTGCTGATTGGTTACACAGTCCTGTGGGGGCGGGGCTTCCCTTCCTGTTTCTGTGCTAACTGGTTTCTTACTTTTTTACTCCTTCTCTAAACATTTTAAAGATTAATTCTTTGAGAATCTCATGTGAAGTATTTGTGATTATAATCAACCCCCCCCAACTCTCTATTCCCCCTGCTTCATGTCCTCATTTTTAAAATTTAAATATCCGTTTACTCTAATGTATGCTGTTCCCATACTCTGGGTGTGGGGCCATCCACTGAGGTGCGACTGACCTACCAGGAACCGCATCCTTAAAGGAAATTGACTCTCCCTCCTCAGAAGCCATCAGTTGTCCACAGCTCTGCATTCAGGGGTGACCCCATTCTCATTCCACCTAGAATATTCGCGGGCTTCATTCTTCATTCATTCTTCATTCACAGACAGTCACAGCTGCTGTGTGTCCCTGAGTGTGGCATTCTGTCATGTCCAGATGATGGTTCACTCTGGTCCCCCCAGACACCTGGCTCTTACACTCTTTCCACGCCCTCTTCCATGGTGGCCCCCAAGCCTCGTGAAGAGGGCTATGACATAGATGTTCCATTGTGGCTGAGCTCTCCACGGTATTTCCCATATGTCCCAACCATGTTTTTTTCTGACGTGGCATTAATGTACCTATCTTCTCAGATGCTTCCAACCTATGTTATTTAAGGCTTACCCTTCTGCTTTTAGGAATAAGTTACGTATCAGCCATTGCCTCCTAGATGATGTTGGACAGGTAGTGGCATGTTCGTGCCCAGAGAGGTGCAGTCTCATCCAGTTTCTTCAGTTATGTTCAAATGGAGCCAAAGAGCCCAGATGGCAGTGTTTTACATAGTATGGAGTAGCTCAGAGCAATGTGACATCTGCCTCTGACACCCATCTTTAGTGCAGTGACATAGGATTGGTTTAATGAGAAGAGGTGTGCATAATTAAGAAGTCTTGGTCACGGCCTGGTCCCACCCATCATTGGCCGATTGTTGCGTTGGCCTCGGTTCTATCTGGTCACCTGTTACTACAGATTTTTTTTTCTTTTTTTCGGAGCTGGGGACCGAACCCAGGGCCTTGCCCTTGCTAGGCAAGCGCTCTACCACTGAGCTAAATCCCCAACCCCGTTACTACAGATTTTAAGCTGTTAATCTCTGGTGTTACTTGATGAGATCAGTCTTTTGATGATCCTTTCTGGTCCAGAGGGCAACTGAACCTCAAGGAAAACTGTCCTCATCTTGTGGTTTTGTTCTGCTCAGGACCTGAGGTAACTGCAAATGTAAGATGATGGCTTACCGCTGTGTCTTCAACCTTGAAGAAGGACGAGGTAGCTCAGGTGGGCTAGGGTAGGGGGAATTAGAATCAAACAGAAGTTTGAGCCAAAATACAGATAGATGGTAAACACAGAATGAAAGCAGAGATTCCAGGATCACGTTCTATTATTTGGTTACCTCGCATGACCAAGGGAGGACTCAATGCTTTTTTAATTTCGTTGCAAAGGCATTTTCTTTTCTTTTCTTTTTCTTTCTTTTCTTTTCCTTTTCCTTTTCTTTTTGTTTCAGGAACTAAGAGATGAGTCAGTGGTCAGGAGCACTCCCTGCTCTTGCATTCCTGTTCTCAGTTGAGGTGATGCTTAACTGTTGTTCAGGGGAATCTGATGCCTCCAGCCTCCTCAGTATAACTGTTTCAAAGGGACCAATCAAGCCAGAGGACAGAAGGCCAAAGGTGGGCTGAGATTATTTTCTGGATGATCTGCAGAAGCACCACATACATTTCACTGCTACGGGGGAAATGTGGAATCCTCGAGTTTCAGTGGGTGGTAGCCATAGCCAGGGCAAAGGGTTGAACTGCTGTGGGTCCTGTAATAACAGCTGCGGGTCGGAGAAACAAAAATTCTGAGAGGCAGATTTTAGGTTCCTGTTCTCTCCGTGTCAGGCAATAGTTTTATTTGGCCTGTTGGGTACTGATCTTTCTCCATGGTAACAGGATTGGGCCAGCCTTAGTTTCCTGGAGAAATTACAGGAACCAGGCAAAAAGCCCGAGTTTGAATTCATGCCTTTAGAGCTAACCCAAAACTCCTAAGGCTGAATCTCAGAAACAAACAAACAAACAAACAAACAAACAAACCTTTGAACCTTTGTGTCTTAGTTACTTTCCTACTGCTGTGAAGAGACACCATGGCCAAAGCAATTACAAAAGAAAGCATTTAGGGGCCTTGCTTACAGTTTCAGAGCATTAGAGTCCATGACCTAATGTGGGGGGGGGAACATGGCCTCAGACAGGCATGATGCTGGAGCAGGAACCTTACATCTGATCCACAATCAGGAGGCAGGGAGAGCTAGCAGGGAATGCCATAGGCTTTTGAAACCTCGAAGCCCACCCCCAGTGAGACACTTTTCCCAACAAGGCCACGCCTCCTAATCCTTCCAAAACAATTCTGCAGACTTTGAGCCAAGCGTTGTAATGGATGAACCTTTGGGGGCCATTTTCATTCAAACCACCACAGGGTGTATTACATACTTTTCTTGTTTCTGTGACCAAATATCTGATAGAAGGAACATGAAGAAGGAAAGGTTTGTGGTTTCAGGTGCAGTCTGCCATGTTGGGGAAGGTGTGGCAGCAGAAGTGTGGGGTGGCCGGTTACATTTTGTGCATGGTCAGGGAGCAGAGAGAGATGAACTCAGGCGCTCAGTTCACTTTCTCATCTTTACCCAGTTCCAGATTCCAGCTCATAGGGTAGAGCCTCTAGCATTCAAGGTGGATCTTCTCACCATAGTTCACCCAGTCCAGAAATCCCTTCAGGGACATGCTTAGAGGTTTGTCTCCTAGGTAATTCTAGAGCCTGCTAAGTGGTAGTCAGTGTTAACCATTCATTTACATTTATTGAATGGAGGTCAGCCAGAGAATGAGCTGGCCTTGGTTGAGATCTTATAATTACGGTAATGAGGTTAGATAGCAGTGGGGATAAGACTAAGAGCCAAGGATGTGTTTGTAATGAAAATTTCGGAAGGAAAAACTAGGTTGGGTACATTGCTCTTACAAAGACTAAAGCTAGGTGTTGGCTTGTGACAGTGCAAGACAAGGACAGACACCGGGGCTTAGGGAGTGCCTGCTGTTTCTGGGTTAGCTGGGCTGAATGGTCTCGTTTATGTGTGAGCAGAGCACGGCTGCCAGGTAGCCAGCTTTGACTGGATTTAAATCAAGGCATCGAGCTACATCAAACAGTCTTTTGTTGGTCTGGTCTAAAGCTGTTGGTTCATCCCTTACCTCTGGTAGCCTCTGTCCTCTAATCCTTGTCTTTAAATTTAGGACGTCTCAGAAAGTTTCCACTCTCAAATACCTCACAACGTGCATTAAATCTCAACACAGGGACACTGTGGGGGAACACGCAAGACCGCACTGAAAGCACAGATTCTCTCTTCTTAAGTGCTTCTTGGAGCACACAAGTTAAACAGAAAAGAGATAGGTCGGCAGGATGAAAAATAGATTTTTATTCCTATATGCATGTTCTTCACAGAAAAATGTGGTGGAAGAAGTACGAGGATGTGGGGTTCCTACCACATCAGTGAGCAGAAGATTTCTTAGGCGACGTCTTGGTGAAGGGCCCTATGGGAAGAAAAGTGACCTTTTAGAAAAACGTACTTTTTAGAAAGAACGGAAGGCGTTCTAGTTTCATTTTTGTTGTGGTAACAAATAACTTGATTGTGAGCAAGTCTGGGGTGGAGGGGAGGGTTATTTGGATTACAATTCCAGGACACTGACCATCGCTGAGCAAAGTCAAAGCCGAAACTCAAGGCAGGACCTTGAACGTAGGCCTGCTGCGTCACCAAGGGACTCATTTCACAGTCAAAGAAGTTGCACAGGAACCATGGAAGATGAAGCTTGCTAGATGTCGGCCATCAGGCCAGCTTGTACTCAGTTAGGTTCTGTACACAGTTCAGGACCAACTGCCAAAGGATGCTATCGCTCATACAAGGTCCTACATCAACCAACAACCAAGACCGTCTGCCTCAGACATGCTCACAGACCAGTTTTGTCTAGGCAACTCCTCCGTTTACATATCTTTCCAGGCCATTCTCGGTTTCAAAACGTTGAAAGGTTAAAGCTAACCAGGGCAGGTGTGCCAAGTTCTTGTTCTTGAGTCACTCTTACCAAGAGAAAGAATTTAGTAGATTTTAATTCTTTTGAAGGATTTGATTCAGGCAGATAAGGATGTCAATGAAAAACACAATTGTTGCCTCCAAGAGACAAGAAGTTTATTTTGGAGGTACATATGAATGACCACACATTTAGGTTAGTCTAAATACCATGATCCAATGTGGTACCCACTTCCTGAAGTTTTTGAGTTACAGATCAAAAGAAAGTCATGGGTCGGGATAGTTTTCAAATACATTAGAGGAGGTACCATGCCACAGTAAAGTGAGGCTATATGGGTTCCAATGCTGTTGGCTAGCATTCTTAGCCTTTGGATTGGTAGAATCAAAGGTCTGTTAAGTTAACTCACCCCTAAAGAGTTAATGAGACAATCAACCAGAGCTTCCAGGGACTAAGCCACTACCCAAAGACTATACATGGACTGACCCTGGGCTCCAACTGCATAGAATAGCAATGAATAGCCTAGTAAGGGCACCAGTGGAAGGGGAAGCCATTGGTCCTGCCAAGACTGAACCCCCAGTGACCGTGATTGTTGGGGGAGGGCGGTAATGGGGGGAGCATGGGGAGGGGAACACCCATATAGAAGGAGAGGGGGAGGGGTTAGGGGGATGTTGGCCTGGAAACCGGGAAAGGGAATAACAATTGAAATGTAAATAAGAAATACCCAATTTAATAAAGATGGAGGAAAAAATGAATTAATGAGATAGACACAACCTATTAGGTCTGATACAGAGGTGGGCAGTAGATGGCTGTTGAGGGGGTTAAAGGCAGCAGGAGACAATTGGTTCTGTGCCTAGACCCTTCTAACTCTCTACAGTCAAGAAGTTCTCATGATAAGTTGGGGTCCCCAACCCCAGAGACTGTAGTTCATAAAAATCAACTCAAAATAATTTTCACAGCACATTTTCAGGTTTAGCTAACATTTTAGTTGTTAGCTAAGCTGGAGAGGCCTGGCCCCTGGATGCCACAGACCATGTTTAGACACTCAATTCTGAACAGTAGATGAATGATTTGGGGGTAAATCAAGAGAGGAATTTACTTCAGTGTGACTCCAACTAGAAGATTATGGTCTATGGACTTAATAAGAACAGCCATCAAAGCTTGGGACTGTTGTTCAGTGGTGGAGAACTTGCCTAGAATCTAGCAGTGGGGGGATAGAAGTCCGACTTAGTGTTGATAGAATGCTTGCCTATGTGGAGAGGGGAGAGTTTGGGTTTAATCTCTAGCATCCTCATAAGCAAACAAACACATTTTTCTTCAAGGTAACTTCCCAGGATTACATATGGAAGGGCCAAGGCCAGGTTGAGAAATGAGTGCTTCTAGCCACCCTGATCTGGCTGTGGTCAGGGTGATTGCTTCTCAGGTTTAGTTAGTTACTTCTTGCTGGACTCCTGGGGGTCGTCGTTGCTCAGAGCCTGGTATATGTAGCCTGCAAACTCCACTGTTCTGGAATGTGAGGTGGGTAGACAGGAGAGATGACTCAAAAACAAAGACCAGGTCAGAGAAGCAAATGGAGTGACCCTAACACTGTGCACTCTCTCAGAGCAAAGGACAACCCTGTGATACTCTTTAACATGTTCATAGCAATCTTCACATCTCTGTTCCAAACACAAACCACAGTGCCAAAGAGATGGCTCCGTCAGTAAAATGCTTGCCATGCAAGGATTAATAGGTCCCAAGCATTCAGTATTGTTGACAGTGTGCCCTTGGAATCCCAACACTGGGAGATGGATTCCCACTGGGAGGTGGGTATCTAAGGCCTGCTAGCTAGGCTAAGTCTGTGAGGCCCAGGTTCAGTGGGGGACCTGGTCTCAAAAATGGGAAGTGACAGAGAAGACACTCAGTGTCAGCCTCAGGCTTCCCATGCACTTACATACTCATGTAGCATGTAGTTTCTACTACCTCACTTTAAGCTCCAGGCAGACTGAGCTACCAGCCCCTACCCTGGTTCCCTTGGATCTATGGATGAAACGCACACACACACATATATTATTTTATTTTTAATATGCTTTTAGCTCAATAGCTGGGCTCTTCTAAGCCTCCCTCAGCTAGCCTGCCCTTCTCTTTACTCCAGCTCATCACTCTAAATCTGCCCTCAGCTTAATTGTGCTTCTAATCTCCTGCCTGCTACCCCAGGCCCAGTTGGGGAAGCAGCCAATGGCCACTTCACCCGAGATCTCACATGGCTGGTGGTTCTCTTTTCCTCCCATGCATGACAAATCCTCTTTCCTCCTCCTGCATTTGCTAGCCTGCCTGTGGAAACCAGCCTCTTCCACCCAGCCATCAAATGCATTGATCAAAAACCAACTGAGGAACAGGACCTTCAACATTCACATACAGATTCTCGATCAGAGCACCAGAACCAACCCCTACACGCTCATGGACACAATCCAAATGTACACATTTGTACACATATTTGTACACAAGTTGGTATGTATATTGGGGACAGGAATCCTTTGTGGTTAGAGAAGAAATTATTATAGCAGTCTCAATAGAAGACAAGTGTGCCCAAGAGAGACTTCTCATGAAGAAATTGTCTCTTTAAGTTGACCAAGATATGGTAAAGTGTGTTAGGGTTTTACTGCTGTGAACAGACACAATGACCAAAGCAAGTTTAATGAGGACAGCATGTAATTGAGGCCCAGAGGTTCAGTTTATTATCATCAAGGCAGGCATATGGCCATATCCAGATAGCATGGTACAGGAGGAGCTGAGAGTTCTACATCTTCATCTGAGGTTGCTAGTGGAAGACTGACTTCCAGGAAGCTAGGATAAGGGTCTTAAAACCCATACCTCCAGTGACACACTACTCCAACAAGGTCACACCTTCAAATAGTGCCTTTTCCTGGGGCCAAGCATATACAAACCATCACTGTGAGCATTTAATTTCTGAAAAGGAGACAGGTACTAATATTGTTTAGTTGAGGCTGGACCTCTTTGGCTTAAGTTCTTGCTCTTATCAATAAAAAATAAAATAAAATTATATGATACATGGCCACAGAAGGTTAACAAGCAAAAGTTTCATTTGGAAGAGGAAGTATTGAGAAAGCAATTGCATATGACACAGGGAGCAGCACTGGAGAGCTGGCCAGTAAAGACAATATTGGGGGCAGTTGGGACATTGCTTTTCATGGGGTCAGAGATGTAGATATGAGGAGAGGTTTAGTGGGACCCTCAGACTAGCTCCTTCTTTTATCGTAATGAGGTTGGATAACAACTTAAGTAACTGTACCCAGGCACATTTGCACTGTTGTCTCCAGGCTCAGGATGTGCACACAGCAACACACGCTCCTTCGATTTTCCTAGATTTACCCTTGACAATTGAGGGCTTCTAGTGGATGGTCCTACATGGATCACCTGGTGGGAGTCTTGCAGAGCTGCACATGCTCAGGGACTTTGCAGAGTTAAAAACTCAAGGGAGCACAGGAAGGGCTGAGGTTGTTTCCTTTTTTTTTTAAAGATTTATTTATTTATTATATATATAAGTACACAGTAGCTGTCTTCAGACACAGCAGAAGACAGCATCGGATCCCATTACAGAGCCACCATGTGGTTGCTGGGACTTGAACTCAGGACCTCTGGAAGAGCAGTTAGTGCTCTTAAGCACTGAGCCATCTCTCCAGCCCCATTTCCTTTCTAATTAAATGAGAGTTGGCCATTTTCCCTGCTCTCTGGCTTTCTCACTAGAAATCCTGACTCGGTATTAAAAAACAGGATCTTTTTGCTGTTGTTTTTTGTTTTTGTTTTGGATATCTTAGTTTACAAGGTCTTATGACATATTTATTTATTTAATAATCATTAGCTAAAAGTCTAACACGATCAGGTATATTTTCCCGTGTTTGTTGCATGGCAAGCAGCAACATAGTTGTAAGTGGCTAAGGAACAGGCATGGAATTATTAAGTTATTCAGTTTGTTAGAACATTAGAAGAAAAGCCATGGCCCAGCAGGTAAAGATACTTGTTGCCAAGTCTGACACCCTGAGTTCCATCCCAGGACCCCACATGGTGGAGGGAGAGAACTGAGTCCATTAAACCGTATGCTGACCCCTAAGTTTGCAGTGGCATCAACATGCTAACCTGCAAATAAGTATAAACAACAACAACAACAACCACCACCACCACCACCACCACCACCACCACCACCACCACCCTAGAGCTGGATATGCGGCTGTTCATCTGTAATGTCAGTACTCAGGCAGAGGCAAGAGCATCAGGAGTTCAAAAGGCATCCTCGCTTACATAATGAGTTTGTAGCCAGCCAGGACTATGTGAGACTCTGTCTCAAAAGTATAAAAAAAGTCCTCAGAACAAAAAGAACTGGAGCAAGGGATACTATGTTTCAAAAGAACCAGTTGTCCCTGGCAAGTGCTTCAGAACACACTTCAACGGAGGGATTTTCATCAGAGGAAACAGGAAATGATTGACTTAATAATCCACTGAGCTCTTTTTTTTATTTTCATTAATTTGGAGGAGAGGGGTGGAGAGATGGTTCAGATGTTCTTCCGGAGGACAAAGGTTCAAGTCCCCACACCCATATTGTAGCTCACAACTGCCTGTAACTGCAGTTCCCGTGGGTCTGACAACCTCTTTCGGCCTCTTCCGGAATTGCGTGCAAGTGGCGCACAGATATACATGCTGATAAAACACCCAAACGGTAAAATAAAACAAAACAACATAAAATAAAATGATTTCGGTGCTCGGGACCGAATCCAGAGCTGTACGTGCGGTAAGGAATTGCTCTACTGCTAAGCGATGGCCCCAGCCCTCGATTGCTTTTTAAATAGCAAACAGAGGCAAATGTCTTTTTGACTGTTTTTTATAGCAACATTTCATAGGAGCTTAAGGTATCATTAAAGCATAACTCAGCCAAAGCAATACTCCAAGTGTTGAACTCCCAGGGTCCAAGTATGTATTATTTTTGTAATTTAATAAAGTGCAGCGCAGCCGTAAAGCTTGTGAGAAAAAAAAATGCTTGCAGAGATAATGGCCGGATTTATCTTCTGGGATAGATAGATGGCTGATGCAATATTTTTCAATGAGGCAGTTTAAACATGATGCATAATGTCCCTGCCCTTCTGACCCATGCTTATTCAAGTGTGTGCTTGGGTGCCTGTGCCTTTAGAGGGCAGAGGTCAACGTGAATGTCAGTCCTTAGTTACCGTCCACCTTGTGTGTAGAGGTGGCCTGGATCTCACCCATTGAACTAGAATGACTGACCAGCAAGTCCTGGAGATCCACTGTCTTTGCCTCTCCAGTGCTGGGATTATGGACACATGCGACCACTCCTGGCATTTTTACATGAATTTGGGGGATCTAACTGAGGTCTTCATGTTTGCAAGATGCAGATCTTCTACCCCATGTTCTTTTCTCACAGAAGGAGCTACAGATCCTCCGTTAGGACCCAGGCTGGATGGGGGTTCGGCTTTCTGGATTGTTGCTGTTCTCATCACATTGATTAAAGCCTTCGAGCTGGGAGTGGTGAGCTACACGGCCCTAATCCCAGAACTCGCCAGCAGAGGCCAGTGGGCATGGTGCATCAAGGTCAGTCTACGCAGTAAGTTCCAGGACAGGCAGGCCTAGACAGTGAGATCCTGGTAGAGGTGGTGGTGGTGGCGATGATGATGCTGATGCTGATGCTGATGCCGACGACGAGAATGATTGACAGGGATTTATACATCTCAAGCTTCCCTCAAACTGGATAGCCTTAAACTTCTGGTTCTTCTTTACAATCCGAGTCTTGGTATAACACAAGTATATTAATTGTGCTGTCTATGGTGGTGGAGCTCAAGCCTAGGGCACCATGAACATTAGACAAATAGTCTACCAAGTCTGGCCGAACTACATCCCTACTTTCAAACTTTCTTCGTTTATGTTTTTATTTTATTTTAGCTTTAAGACCGTGTCCCACTCCCTAGCCTTATACTCAAGATCACACACCTGCCTCACTATAGGTTGAAGAAAAGGTAGGCATTTCTCTTCGTTTGTAAACACCCTACTTAAGTTGCAATAGAGTGTTGGTTACACAGTTATTTCATAGTGGGTTCTGTGGAGATGAGGAACTTTGCTTGCGTTTGCTATGGGCCTGAACTCTTTTGTACATGGCAAATGTTTCATCAAATGTCTCTTCCCTTCTCTTCTCCTTTCTTTGCCCTCCTCCCCTCACTCCTTTCTCCTCCTTCCTCTCTTTCCTTCTCCCTTCTTTCCCCTTCCTCCTGTCTCTTCCCCTCCTTCCTTCCTTTCCTCTCTTTTTTCTTCCCCTCCCCTTCCTCCTCCTCTCTCCCTTCTCTCCCGCCTTCCCTCCCTCCTCCCCTCCCTCCTCTCTTCTCCCCTTTCTTTCTCCCTCTTTTCTTCATTCATCCACTTTCACTTCCTTCCTTTTTCCTTCTAATTGTCATGAGTATAGATTTGTCCTTATCTGTGTGTACACGCATGTCTCTGCGTGTGTGCAGACCTGTAAACAAGTGCACTTGGGAACCAGAAGGAGGCTTAAGCAGCCCTGGAGCTGGAGTTGCAGATGCTATGAGCCACTCTTGTGTCTGGGAGCCAAACATGGGCGCTGCGGAAGAGCAGTGGACACTCTTAACTGCTGAGCCATCTCTTCAGCCCGTTTCCTTTTGATTTTTCAAAGAGGGCCTTGCCATGTATCCGAGGCTGGTCTGGAGCTCACTGTGATCCTGTCAGGATACCTTTGATTCTCCTGCCTTGGCTTCCGGCATGTTTCAGGAATACACCACCACAGCTGTTTTGTTTTTTTTTAAAGTAACTTCCTGCTTGTAAGCATCAATCATTCCTGCTATAATGATTCTTTCATTTTTTTTTAAATTGGAAGTATGTAGCTTTCGTTTCTTCTTGAGCGAGGGTTTCTGTGTTATCTTAATATGCCTCTTACCATTCAACAGCATGTAGCATAGCAACCGAGATAATTATATAAACACTTGATGTAAAAATATTCTATCTAAATCTGTGTAATTATATAATAACACAATATAGTAAGCTATATTTTCAGACTACCTCCTAGGCATCCCAAAGCTTTCGTACAGATGTGTTCTGGGAGGCACAGGAACAGGAAGGCAAGACTCACCTAAGAGTTGGCACTAACTTTGAAAGTAGTCTCTGCATCCAAGTTTCTCAATTGCTACTTTGAATATTAAAATGGTAAAGTTAGAAAAACAAATTATCTTAGTTCTCTGCTTTCTGAATCCTTGCTAAGCTCACTCCTGCCTGCTGCTACAGTCCCGTGTTTAAGCAGTCTAGTTTGGTAAGCTTTGAGTGGTGGGACCAAGAAACCCGTGTTTTAACAAGGACTTCCTGAACAAGGTCGTGTTATGATCTACATGTTTAGAAAATACTGCTTTTAAAAAATGCCTCATTGAGGGCTAGAGAAATGGTTCAGCAGTTAGGAGTACATGCTCTTACAGAGGACCTAAGTTCAGTTCCCAGTACCCACTTCTGGTGGTTCACGATTGTCTCTAACTTCAACTTTAGGGGATCGAATGTCCTCTTCTGGCTTCTGTGGGTACCTGCATACACGTGTACACATACATGCAGAACAACACATAAGTAAAAACTATAAAGTAAATCTTTATAAAAGTGTCCCAAGCTGGGTATTGTAGTATATGCCAATAATACCAGTATTCATGAGGCTGTGGCAGGAGGATTGAGATTTCCAAACTAGTGTGTACTAAAATAGTAGACAGTGTCTCTCAAACTAAAAGCCAAAGGATCAGTATTCTGAACACACAGAATTATATATATGCAGTTATAATATATATTATAATTATAGTTATAATATATATGTATATATATTAAAGTCAGCTTTATTGAGACCATTCACGTGTTACACCATTTACCTGTTTACTATATATGAGCTGGTGGCTCTTGGAATGGCCATAATTATGCAGTCACCACAACCTTCCAGCATTTTTACCACACAACTAAGAAACTCCATAATCACATGTAGTGCCCTCCCACTTCTCTCAACCCTGCAGCATAACTTTCTGTCATTCTGTATCCTAGATATGTTATTAAAATTTCTTTTTTTTTAATGTGTGCATATGGGATGTATGTGCCATAATACTTGTATGAAGGTCAGGGGATAGCCTGTGGGAGTTCTTTCTACCATGTGAGTTCTAGAATCAAATTCAGGTCAGGCAACAAGTGCTTTCATCCACTGAAATGTGTTGACAGTTCTCACTGCTGGAAGTTTTGATTCTTGGCTGGGAGACTAGACTTTTCCTTCAGAGTTGTTTAGAGAAGTCTCTCAAGATTATGGAGGAAGAGAAGTCCCACCTTGTACCTCCTCTATAGTAGAGATCCTGGACAACTGACGGTGCCATTCCACTCCAGGCTGGACGGTTTATGAACTGGGGATCATGGTGTCAGCCTTCTGGTTGAAGTCCAAATACCTCCAAGTTTGGAGTTTGGGTACCTGAGGGCCACTGGAGTCAAATGCTTCTGCTCCTGAAGACGAAACTGATTGGTCCTTCTTTGCCAGTTAGTGGGATGGTGCTTGCCCACAGCAGTGGGGTTGATTTCACTTTGCCTACTTGTAATGGTAAACCATTCGCTGTCAACTCAACGTTGAGACGTCTGTGAGGGCATTTCTGGAGAGGTTTAGCTAAAGTGGGATAACCTACCCCAAATGTGGTTGATGTTGTCCTGTGGGTTGAGACCCCAGATTGAATAATTGGAGAAACCCTAGCATTCATTGTACTCTGCCTTGTGACAGCACACACCATGTGACTGGCACCCTTGCTTCTGGGGTCCTTACCTTTCCTATCATGACAGACCCTCCCTTTCTTGTCCAGACAGACTTTCCTGCATAGCTTTTGTCGTGCATTTCATCGAAATTACCGCAAAAGTGAGGAATAAACCATTCAAATGCTAGTGCCCTACAGAACAATCTCAGAAATGTTTATAGATATGTCAACATTCCTTAGCTCAATCAAATGGGCATAAAATTATCCTCCATGGGGCTCCTCCCTTCCAGCTCAGATGACGTTAGAGAGAGACAGAGGTCAGTTGGCAAGTGTCCTTATTCTCTCAGAAGGCCTTATGGGTTAGAAAGTCTGTATGTGTTCCTGAGACTTGTTGCCACTGCAAGGCCAAGGTTTAGAGATGACTTTGAAGATGGAGCCTCCCCCTGTAATGGTTAACAGTTCAGTGACTAGAATTTTCTTTGTTCTCTGTACAGATTGGTATTAATGGATTAGACATCATTTCTGAATCTCTGTAGGAATCTGTAGTGATTGGAAGGACAGATGCCCACAAACATTTGAGATCCACAGTTGGCAGTGCTGTTTGGGAAGGCTGTGGAACCTTTAGGAGGCAGAGGCTTGCTGGAGGAAACAGGTCACTGGCGTGGCCTTTCAGCGTCTATAGAATCATCCCATTTCTAGCTCATTGTCTCTGCTTCCTGCATGTAGATAATTGTGATCTCTCAGCTTCCTGTTGCCTTCGTTCCTCTCACCTGTTGCCATACTGCCTGCCATCATGGAGTCTGTCCTTCTCAAACTGTAAGCCAAAACAGATTTTAGTTGTAACAACAAAAAGTAGCTAATATAGCATCTATGTAGTGTCTTTTCTAATTCCTGTCCTTCTGCACTTACGTGGTCTTCAGGCATGAAACTGGAAGGCCAAGTCCACTTCTGCTGTCCAATTCAGGCAAGTCAGCTAAGCCTTCTGCACGTTAGCTCTAAAACCAGGAGACAGTACCAACTTAGACAATGTGCAATTGTTGCAATTTAAGCAAAGAAGGGTTTATTTTGACTCCCAGTTGGAGATACATTCTATCACCTGGAGCAGTCAAGGCCTTAGGAATTTATAGCATGTTTACATTGTGTCTGATGTCAGGGAGGTGAGAGCAGCGAATGTTGGTAGTCAGCTTACGTTCTCTTTCTTATTCAGAGTAAGGCGCAAGCCCAGGGATGGACACCATCATTCCTTGAGGGTGAATCTTCTCACTTCAGTTAACCTAACCAAGAGAACCCCTCACAAGCATGCACAGAGGCAAACTAACCTGATAATTTCTTAGAGGTGTTGCTGGAAGTCTGTCTCCTAGGTGATTCCTAATCTAGCCAAACTGACAGTCAACATCAGCCAACACAGACATCTTCTCTTTGTTTATCTGTTTCGAGACACGGTGTCTCTGTGTGGCCCAGGCTGGCCTGGAATCACTCTGTAGACCAGGCTGGCCTAGAACTCACAGAGATCTGCCTGCCTCTGCTTCTTGAGTGTTGGGATTAAAGGTGAGTGCCACCACCACCACCTGGCCACAGACGTCTTCTGAAGGCGAGAGAAACTTTTGCCATATCTGCCGACTCTAAAATCCAGCATCTCTTATTCGGGCGTCCGAGAGTGTGAGGGAATCTTAACTTCATTTGCTTATTTAAAAAAGAGTGAAAACAAAATATGAGGACTTGCACGCTTCTCTCAAGGCCTTCGTCAAGAATATTTGGATGGAGGGATGCATGTCCTGGGGACGACAGGAAGGAGACGTCTGTCTGAAAGCAAAGCTGCACTTGGAACCTTCCAGAATGGCAAATGAGGCCAATCTGTAGCTGGCAGATACAGCGCTGAGGAGTACAATGAGGGTTTCTCAGGAGATCAAAGGGTAACCAAATCAAGAACAACAGAGAATAGCCCCTGAGGCTAAAAGTTCACCAGACAGAAAATTCTTGGTAATCTTGATATGTCATCAGCCACTCCTACTCAAAAACCTTCTGACTATTGGGTGGCAGGAAAGTTTTGGAGAAGACAAAGAGTCCCCAGGAGCACTCATAACCTGGAAAAGACCCCGTCTGTGCTTTTCAAACTTGCACTGATCTTCCTGGTGGCATGACTGGGGACCTCTCTGTCATTACCAAGGACCATAACCTGGATTCCCTGGCCTCATCTGTTTGGATATCAGGAGGGCATCAGGAATAAATAATTTATTTACAAGCAATAAAACATGAACTGTAATAACCATGTTTCCCTGGCTGTCTCCACCTGGCCATGCTCCTCTTCTTGTTATTTACGGTCAAGTGCACAGCATGATACAGCTGCTTATAAAGGAAATACATCTTCTCCATGAAAGGTGATGCCTGCCTGGGTGCTGTGACCCACATCGGCGAGGGTTCCCTAAAGGTACCCAATAACTGAAGGTTGTCCACTCTTCCTAAAGGATGCATCTGAGTCCCCTAAGCAGACAAAATGGAAGTGGAAAGGAGACATCCTTCTCTGGACACCAAGTACAGCACCTTTACGATGTTTAGAACATCTACAGACCGGGTCTCCAGTCTTTCTACAAAATAGTTCTGAATGAAACTCTGGGCACAGGGCTGGGAAGATGGTGACGGGCAGTACCCTCCCCCCTTCCTCCTCAGTCTATGGCTCTTTTCCACAGTGGTTTTTCCACGTGTGTGGGCTTCATTACTAATATGACCGGCAAACCCCTAGAATTAGGGGTTAGGGTAGTGGCTTGGTCAGTGGAACCCACATAAAAGCAGAGAAGGGCAGCACATGCTTGTCAAAACAGTGGTACAGAGGCAGAGGCAGGGGAATCCTGGAACCTGCTGTTTGCTTAGTCCAACTGGTGAGGCTCAGGTTCAGTGAGAGACCCTGTCTCAAAAACTAAGGCGGAGAGTGATTAAAAAAAGACACGTCATTGACCTCGGACCTCCACACACACATGTGTGCATACCTTCACACACACACAAAAATCTAGAATTTGAGATCTCAGAGGGTGTCACCTGTGACCTTGGCTATTGCTCAAGACAGGTCTGACCCACAAAATTGAGTTTCCCAGAGTTAGAGAATAAAATGCAGGAAGCCATTGAGAAGAGAGCACCCCAGAATTGTTCATGTTCAGATCTCCTGAGTGTTACTAATCTCTATTGAAACTGTGGACAAAGGTTCTGCACACTTAAATAATTGACAGAAAAAAGAATCTTTTCCTTTAGAGACCTTGAGAATCTCTACTTTGGAGACACAGTCTTCATTGATCCAAAGTATAATGCAAAAGTAGCTTTTATTTTTAAATGTATACATATGCCCTGTTTTAAAATTTTTCATAAATATTGTAGCAGAATATTAGCTTCCATTATTTATGATCCTGTTGAACTTTGAGAAGATTTGCTGACAGTAAAAGCATAACGATTTTAAGGATAGTTCATTTCACATCACGGATGACCTAGAAGGTCATAACAGAGTTTTCAATAACATCCAAAGAGTAGAGACTGAGACTATCAGAAGTTAGAAATTGACAATTATTTTAAAAATGGTTCATAGATTTTATTTTTTAGACATTAGAAGTTAAAAAATGTCATTCAACTGGGGTTCAGTATTATTATTTTGGGAAAAATTCCCTACTCATAAGTGTATGTGTGTGTGTGTGTGTGTGTGTGTGTGTGTGTGTGTGTGTGTGTGTGTTATGTAGACCAGTATGCCCTAAATTTACAGCCCTCATACCTTAGCCTTTGAATTCTGGGATTCCTTGGTCACATCTCTATGTCCTGTAAAGATTCCTAATGTTGTGCATGTTCTGCTCAGTGAAACCTAATCAAATGGTTATGGCTAGTGACCGGGAACGCTGAGTCATGTCTGGAGTCATCTTAAAATGTCACATTTTGATGCACAAAACCAACAAATATCAGCAAAACAAGAAATGACACTCTTTAAACAGAAACAAAAATTTTCATATCTCTTAACTTCCTAATAAAATAATTTTATCTTATCTTGAGTTGATAAAACTTTCATTGTATAATAGCATTGTAAGTAATACTCAAAAGTTTTTGAAAGACTTGTGAATTCTATGTAAGATGTTTAAAAAGTGAGACCAACACCATATACTGAAACTAACTAGGCTGTGTATGGTAGTGGTACACACCTTTAATCCCAGCACTTGTGATTTTTCCTACATAGTGAATTTTAGGCTAGCCTGAGCTACAGGAAGCCCATCTCAAAACAAGAGAAAGGAAAACCTGAAACAACAAAAATAGAAAATAAATTAACATTTAGATTTAATCCCAGATGGGTGTTTTAGGGGCTTGGCTCTGTTGTGTTTACAATCTATTCAGAGTTGTCAGGGAGAGAACACTGAGGGTTTCAAATATGCTGGCAGCTGAGACAGTTTTGACTTCGCAAAAGTGCTGAGAGATTTATTGAACCACACGATTTCCTTTTATGGGGGATAGTTACATCTTTTGGTTCCTATCCTGTGATGTTGTGTGGTGACCTGTAGGCTGCAGAAGTAAGCATGGTGGCTCTGAACCCCAGCACCTAGTGACAAGGACGGCCCAAGTCACTTAGAGCCCCAAAGCATCAGTGATGACCCAGGTCTTACCGGCTCTCTTCCAGGATCTCTCCCTATACTCTGTCACCGGTGTTCTTTTCTGATGTTTAACTCTCTAGGCCCCTTATCTGAAGAAACTGATGCAGTGGATCTAGAAGGAACTTGAAAATTTTGAATAAGTGCCCCAGGAAGTTTTAAAACACTTCAAAAAGGTGACCTCATCCAGGGCGATGGAGGACAAAGACAGGATCACCATCTGGGGATTTGGGAGACCTCTGCTCTAGTGGTGGGTGGGGTAAGCTGCAGCTCATCACCTGGTAAAGAACCTTGGACTATGGGCTACAGGCAGTTGTCCATCATACGTATCTCCAGAGGCACGTCTTTCTTCTTTGACAATGGGTTTTGCATGGATGTTTCTGTTTCTGTCCTGCTCTGTCAGGCACCTGCTCTATGCTCAGAGAACTGGTTTCCAACACTGGATGCCGCCTGCAGCTTCTCTATTGTCTAATCCTTAAGTGGAACTGGCAACAGTTACCAACAGAGACTCCTGCAGTGGGCAGATGCTACACTCAACCCACAGTAACCATTACGAGCTTTAATCCGCTAATCTCTAGATTTCTTAGTACCCAGGTATCTCCTCCACCCCATTCTTAGGGAAACAGCTAAAAGGATGGTTTAGATATTGCAAACTTTTCAGCTTTTTCTCTGGCCATTAAATAATACAAGCTATAGCCCACACTAGGATAAAAACAGCTGGGACCTTTGATAAGCAGACCTGAGAAGTGTTTTTGTTTTGTTTTGTTTTGTTTGTTGTTGTTGTTATTAAATACTTGAACTGAGAAACTCTTACTCTTTGAAGAGTTTGTGTCCATTATGATTCAAAGGAGGTGCTGTTTCAAATGGGGTTCTCAGCATGGAGGTTTGCCTAAGTGTTTTCCAGTTTGCGTTCCCAGTTCCTGTGAACCTGGATTTCTCATACCTCTAGGTTCAGTTTCAGGGTCCAGTAGTGTAGATGATGTTTAATAAACTCTATTAGCTATTCATATGCCCCAGCCAGCCCTCCAGTAATCAAGGCAGATTCCTGTGGATTTTTAAAATCAGCTCTAGCACAATTACTGGGAGATGAACCCTGAATATATTTTTCTAATCGCTAGACTGTCTAATTCCCAGCTGGGGTACCCAAGTCTATCCAAGCTGTTTGAGTCTTCCCGGTCTATTTCTGCTCCAGCAGTCTGTCCTGGGGGAGCCATAAACTCAGGCACATGCTCCTGGTGCTTTAAGTCCAATGGAGACTTCCTGTTCTCCATGTCTTCTTCCTCCTTCCTCTTTTCTTTCCCTCTCTTTCGCTTCTCCATCCCTACCTGTGACCCAAGCCTGGTACCTCAGACTCTCCCTCTTCGATTCTACCCAGCAGTTGGCCATAACCACTTTATTTTAACCAATAGTTTTAAATTGAGGAGCAAGGGTTACATAGAATCAACTTGGTGTATACGAGATCTGCTGGTCTGGGGCAACCAGACCTTGAGGGCCAATATTTAGTATTTGAATACAAAACAGGGTCAGACCAACCCCCCCCAACAGGTAGACTTTCTAGTTAATTATAAATGGAACTGGGTGTTTATTTCAAATGAACCAAGTTCCCTGAGTCCAGAGAGAAAACTTACAAGCCATTCCATCTTTTAGACATAGTCTTCACTTGCATGTAGCAGTTCTCCAGAAGCAAGTGACAACCAATGGAGACATTTTCTGTTCTGTATAGAGTAAGGACCAATTTCACATGGTATAATAGCTCATTAGATGTCAGAAAGAGTTGTTTTGAAACTTCCCGCTAAACCTGCTATCCATCCATCTATCTATCTATCTATCTATCTATCTATCTATCTATCTATCTATCAAATTGCTGCAAACAGCGAGCATGTTTTCACAGAATACAGAATGAAGGATTATTTGGTTCCACAGCTGCAGGGCCTGTGCCCGTCCAGCTAATTGTTTGCTTGGTTTCAGGAACATAATTGCTGTTCCCTCAATTCCTGCATAAATCAGGAGGCAAATAAATAGGCATTTCTGCCATTCTGGAGGGTTATAGGTAAGGCCCACCTTTGGGATGGCAAGTTTTTTGAGCACGTTTTACCATGTTAATGTGACATACTGTATCCTTGAGAAATGTAAGGAGAGTGGGTGTCATTTGCTAGTACTTAAAATGACAACTCCACATGGTCACATATTTGTAATTAGGAGGACTTAGCCGTTCTAACCATAGTGTCTAAGTACTTCATAATGTCATGTTGGCACAATCAAAATATATGATGCTATTTGACAATTTAAAAAGCCTGTGGGCTGGTAAGGTAGCTTAGCTGGCAAAGGGGCTTGCCGCCAAGCCTAATCCCTTCACTTCTATCTCTGGAACTATACAGTGGAAGGAGAGAACTGACTCCCACAAATTATCCTCTGACCTCCACACATATACACAAACACCAGAGAAACAAATAAAATAAATAATTTTTGAAAAGCTTATACCCTGAAAGAAAAAGGATGAATCTTCAGAACCTCTCTCTAGTCAACCTTAGCCACCGAGGGACTGAAAACCACCGTCCTTTAGAGTGGGAGGTGAGGATATCTTTTCTGGCTATGGTGACTGTGCACCAAGTATAGAGGTCTTTGCTTCCATTGTCCTTCCTGTCATCACTGAAGCTTAACTTCTCTTTCTCTTCTACTGCAAACCAAAGTAAAGAAGGAGCAGTGTCTCACCTCTCACAGGTTTGAAAGAATCCTAACAGGATAGGGAATGGGGCTGGAGTGATGGCTCAGTGGTCAAAAGCATCTGGTGCTCTTCCAGAGGTCCTGAGTTCAAGTCCCAGAACCTGCATGGAAGCGTACGACTTGAACTCTAGTCTCTAGGGTCAGGATCCTCTTTCCGTTGTGGCCTCTGTGGGTAACAGTGCATGTGTTACCCAGATGTACATGCAGGAAAAACACCCATACACACACAAGTAAATAAACAAAATGTAAAACACATCCAACGGGTAGCCTGAGCTCTCTTCAGTGCTGCAGAAATTGCTGACTCTACTATGTTGCCCAGTGGCTGCTGCTCCAGGGTCTAGTAGTGATTTCCCTTTCCTTGAGCTCTCAGGCTTACCTAGTGCCACTCAGAGTGCACAACAGAGTTTCTACAGAGCAAAATGAAAACCTTTCCCAAGCTCTGCCTGCTAGGACAACACGGGATCAAGCCTTTCTACCATATGACCATTCTGTGTTATGGGAGTGTCACATGGTGTTCACGGTCCCACACAGATCTTTGGATTATAAGTTTGAGAGTTGGCAGGCCCTGTCCTAGGAACTAAGAGCTTTGTAGGTATGCTATCATTTAACTCCCCTGCTACATCCGTGATCATTTTATTGTCTTAGAGAAATAAGTTACCCAAGGAGGGAACTGTAAAACTGAGGTTTGAAAGTTGAACTTCATTTTTGGGTCTTCCACTTGACCAACTTCATTGGTGGGTCCAAATGTTTCCCACCGTTTGTTTGAGAATCTGGAGTTTCTTTCTAATGATGATGATGAGTTTTCAAGCTGTCCTCAAACTCCCCATGTACCCAAAGATGACCTTGAAATCCTTATCCTTCTGTCTCCACCTTCCACATGCTGGGATTACAGGTATGTACTACAACACTCAGTTTTTCCCCCCACCCCCTTTAAAGATCTAGTTACTTATTTTATTTATGAGGTACCATGTGGTTGCTGGGAATTGAACTCAAGACCCCTGGAAGATGCTTGCACAAACATCATGACCAAGATGCAAGTTGGAGGGGAAAGGGTTTATTCAGCTTACACTTCTACATTGCTGTTCATCACCAAAGGAAGTCAGGACTGGAACTCAAGAAGGTCAGGAAGCAGGAGCTGATGCAGAGGCCATGGAGGGATGTTTCTTACTGGCTTGCTTCCCCTGGCTTGCTTTCTTATAGAACCCAAGACTACCAGCTCAGGGACAGTACCACCCACCATGGTCTGGGTCTTCCCTCCTTGATCACTAGTTGAGAAAATGCCTTACAGTTGGATCTCGTGGAGGCATTTCCACAACGGAGGCTCCTTTCTCTGTAATAACTCCAGCTTGTGTCAAGTTGACACACAAAACCAGCCAGTACAACAAGCATACTACCAACTGCGTTCCTTCTCTGGCTTGACTTCAGAGCATGAGCCCACATTTTGCAGCATTCAGCTTCCTTTTATAGTTTGTTTGCTTCTTGTCTCAAATCTCACAGACTCCCCCTCACCTCTGCCCACCTCTTTAAAGCTAAATGTGGCTTGAACTACTATTGATGGGAAAGAACCCTGCCTACAGGGCAGAACAAATGTATTCCTAGTCCCGAGGCCACCTCGAAGTCTTTAGGGATATAGCTGTGCTGTGTCAACTCAGTCTTCCTCGAGATGCAGATCAGGTATGCATTCCCGCAGGGGGACAGGAGAGTGGGAGAGCATTAGGGCAGCTGCCAAGGCAAGAAAGGGAATGTGTTTTCTGTCGGTTTTATTCTCTTGTATGATTGTATCCCCTTACATGTAGAAGATACTATAGCCTTTGAATGAGTTTGGGTGTTTACAAGGACACAGGGTACCTTATAATTCTAGGTTGACTCGACACAGGTCATCTCAGTCTTTTATCAGAAAGGAAATAACATTTTACCAGACTCCTGTGATATAAAAAAGACACATTATCCGAGAGTGAGGGAAAAATAAGTAAGCCTAAAGGCAGGGCAAGAGGGAACACATCAAATCGCAGAAGCCAACAACTGAACACACACAGACAACACCTTTAAGAATATAAATAAAAAAGTGACCCCCCCTCCCCCCAGCACAGTGATGATGCCTGTCCCCTTGGTTTTCTGGCTTGGCCACAAAGGCAGCTAGAATGTTGCTACATCCAGAAGGTGTGTAAAATTTTCACTCATTCCCACTCAAGCTGGTGTGTCTCACACTCGTGCAAATTCCTCTTAGCGTTGTGAGGCATCCATTAGCAAAGACACAGGTTCCAGCCAATAGAAAGACTTTACTAGCAGGTCAGCAACTACACTGCGGATGTTCGAGACTGGAGTAGTCCAGAGCCTTTCTCAGGGTGACCTTTTAAGCCCAAAAACCACATCCTGGCTTGACACACCTCTGGTAGCAAGAAGGGTTAGTCAGAATTGGAACAAAAGAAGCCAAAGGCAAAGCTAGTGCATTTAGGGATGTTTCCAGGACTATGGAGGTTGATGGGTTAGATCTTTGCTCTTGTTTTGGCCGGTGTTGTTGCCTATGTGCGGGGTTGCAGGGCCTGCATGGTACTCCACTCATGGCATCATTGGTGCTAAGGTCAGGGGACCTCTTACATGAGCTGCTGTGTTGTCCAGCCACTTCCTTGCTTTCTCCTTTCGAGGTTCTCATAGACTCAGTGTTGAAGTCATGGCTGCCTGCCCTATTGAGCAAGCTGGCTAGACCATTACTACTGGTCTCCATATCTCAAAGGCAGGGATTTATTCCATGGTACCAAAATCACTCTGCCCCGGTCAGGACCAGATGAGTACCAGCAAAGAGCATCTCCTTTTCACATCCAAAGAGTGCACATGGTCAGACCCGTGGCTCCAGCTGCATATGATGCAGAGGATGGCCTTGTTGGGCACCAATGGGAGGAGAAGCCCTTGGTCCTGCCAAGGTTGGACCCCTCAGCCCCCAGTGTAGGGGAATGTCAGGGCAGAGAGGCAGGAAGGGGTGGGTGGATGGGTGGGGGAGGACCTTCATAGAAGAAGGGGGATGGGATGGGGGGGTTATGGACTGGAAACTGGGAAAGGGGGTAACATTTGAAATGTAAATAAATATCTCTTAAAAAATAAAAAGATTATTAAGAGCGTGAAAGGAGGCAGGCGGTACTCAGTAGCCACCTCTCACTGCTACGCTGAGCGCAGGTTTCTTTCCAGGTCATTTACAATTCTGCTGGGATACACTCATTGATCTGCTTATTAGCACGTTCACGCTCATCAGCAGGTTAGTATTGTCAGGCAGAAAACTTAGGCCTTCCTTCGAGTTTATATCGGAAAACTCTGTGAAAAAAATTGGGTGGAGAAGTATCTTGAAAATGAAGTAATGGCAAAAGAGACCTTAGGAAAGCCCATGGCGGTGACCATCTCTGCTATCCTGGTCACACTTCTCCCCAAGATAATTGGAAATGTGTGAATGTGTGTGACCCTGTCAACATGTGGTGAGACTCACTATGTGAAGCACTGGGTTTGGGCGGTGATGCTCTAAGACAGCTAAAAGCACATTGAAAAGCAAAAAGAGAGAGACTAAAGTAGCTGAGAACTAATGAGAGGGCTCAGCAGGAGACAGGCTCACCATGTACTCATGAGGGCCCGAGTTCAAATCCCCAGCACCACGGAAAAGACCAGGCATGGCGGCTGGCACTGTGCTTCCAGGGGTTTGGGGAACAGAGAGTGGTGGATTCCTAGGATCACTGATTCCAGGCTCAGTCAGAGACCCTGACTCAGAAAAGAAGGCCGAAGAGCTGAGCTGGCACAGTTGGCGAGGGTAAAGTTGCCAAGTCTCACGACCTGAGTTCAAATCCTGGGTCCTGCAGGGTAGAAAGGAGAAGGATAACCGTTATAAATTGTTCTTTGATCTCTATACGCATGCCGTGTCATGTGTACCTATACCTTACACACAGACATCAACACAGACACACAGGCATACACACACATACACACACACACACACACACACACAGATGTACATACACACATACACACACCACATTTAAAAACAAAAAGACAAAGTGTCTTAGTCAGGGTATCTATTCCTGCACAAAGCATCATGACCAAGAAGCAAGTTGGGGAGGAAAGGGTTTATTCAGTTTACACTTCCACATTGCTGTTTATCACCAAAGGAAGTCAGAACTGGAACTAAAGCAGGTCAGAAAACAGGAGCTGATGCAGAGGCCACGGAGGGATGTTACTTACTGTCTTGCTCAGCTTGCTTTCTTATAGAACCCAAGACCACCAGCCCAGGGACAGCACCACCCACAATGGGCTGGGCCCTCCTACCCTTGATCACTAGTTGAGAAAATGCCTTACAGCTGGGTCTCATGGAGGCATTTCCTCAAGGGAGGCTCCTTTCTCTGTGATAACTCCACCTTGTGTCAAGTTGACACACAAAATCAGCCAGTACCCAAAGTTACAGAGCAAAACAGAGTGGAGAGTGTAATAGAGGGAAACTGTTCTGTTAATGTTCAGGGTAGAGACCCATAAAAAGTCAATTAACGATTAAAAGTTTCATCACTGAGCTTTGGGCCCCTGCCTGTTTCCTGAAGCTCTGTAGAAATGCGCTTTTTTTTTTTTTTAAATTCTTTATCGTGAGTTTCTTTAGGTCTACCATGCTCCCGAGTCTGCCAGTCTATTGAAAAGAACTGTTAGAAATATTATAATAGCCCAGCAGATCTGAGAGATGCAACATAAAAATGTATGCAGCCAATTCAGTTGATGTAATTATTTCAGCTTCATAAGATTATGGACATTTCTTCTACCATGGTTTGTTTGCAGCCTCCTGAGATGGTAACCTGTGATTTTATTCATTAGTTTTTCTGCCTCCTCCAAGGCGGGGAGAGAGATGTGGGAGGCAGGGAAGGTGCATGTTGAGGAGCTGTTGGATGAGGAAGCAGGTGGGGGGAGGGGAGGTCAAAGGGCTCTAAACTCAGAAACTCCCCAGAAACAACCCTTGTGTGAGAGGGTGTGTGTAAAAGGATTTCAACTAATTTCACATTCTGCCTAAAATATAAAAGAGTATGAAGGTTCTGTCTGCCTTCCCTGGTGGGAGAGGTGGTGATTTTATACAGTGGAATCTAGGCAATGTAAATGTGGACGGTTCTGCTCACTCTGCAGGGGAGAGGGCTGGACAGTCTGGGCAGTTGCGAGCAGTACCTTTGCTGTCCCTATCACTGCCTCTCCTGCCTGTGTACCAGGCAGAAAGTAGGATGGGAGCAGCTGCATCCTTACTGGAATCGAGCCTGGTTGACCTATGTGATGGTTTGTATAGGCTTGAACCAGGGAGTGGCACTTTTAGAAGGTGTGGCCCTGTTGGAATGGGTGTGTCACTATGGGTGTGGTTTTAAGACCTTCATCCTTGCTGCCTGGAAGTTAGTATTCTGCTAGCAGCCTTCAGATGAAGATGTAGATCTTTTAGCTCCTCCTGCACCATGGCTGCCTGGATTGTGATGCCATGCTCTCACCTTGATGATAATGGACTGAACCTCTGAACTGTAAGCCAGCCCCAATTAAATGTTGTCCTTTATAAGACTTGCATTGGTCATGGTGTCTCATCACAGCAATAAAACCCTAACTAAGACAACCTATTGTTTCTAAGATTTTTCAAACACTCTGCATTTTCTGTGTTCTTTGCTGTCCTAGTGTACTAGGAGAAAGGAGAGGGACACCCCCCATCCCCACCCCAAACCCACATCTCTTGAAATTGCCTCATGTGATTGTCATACAGAAAGCAGTGGAAGGAGCAACTGAATAGCAATCAGGGGGTCTTTTCTCAGTAGGCCATGATTTTTTTAAATGTGTACATGTCTGTCTGAGCGTGGATTTGTGTTTTGAATGCTTGTCCAAACTAAAACTCTGGCTCAGGCCAGAAGAGGGTTTTGGAGCTAGAGTTACAGGTAGTTGTGAGCACTGATTTGGGGGCTGGGAATTAACTTCTGTGCCCCGCATGAATGTAGTTCATACTCTTAACCACCAAACCACCTCTCCATGCATGGGCTATGACTGTCAAGAGGGAAGCAGGCTGTGGATGTGGCTTCATGCTTATCTAGCTCCAAGTAGATCATGAGATCTACTCCTAACACCTTAAAACCTGGGTGTGGCAGTTACTACCTTCCTGTTATCTCAGTGCTCAGAAAGCAGAGGCAGGAGGATGAGAAATCCAAGGTCATCCTTGCTGCATAGGTCCTGGGCTACTTGAGAGCCTATCTTTATAAACAGATGAGCCAACGGATTAAGTAAATTCTTTTTTCTTGAAGGCTATGGGTTTTCCAACACTTCAAGAACATAAAACTCAATTTTTATGGAGGAATGCTGATGTGCAGGTAACAGGTTTAGCATCTATTCTAATCTAGGTTGCAAACAGAAATGGGCATCGACAGGTAGGAAGGACGTTGGGGGAGGATCTGCTTCCGGTCACAGCCACACATCGAAGAGTCTTGGCAGCTTTATTTGTGTGGTCACTCAGGGTAGTATCTTGAGGCGAGACCTCAACCAAAGCATCAAGCCTCTGTTCTCTAGGCTTTACTTTTAGAACCTTAAAGGGAACCTGTGGAGCTTCACTGTGGGTTTGCCCTGGTGCACTTCCTTGGATGCCTGTGGCCTCTCACCTTTAGGTGCAAGCAGCCTCCTGGCAGATTTTTGCCTTTCTGCCCCCTCCAGGAGTCCCCAGGCAAGACTCAGAGTGGGGTGGCAGTAAAAGCGTCAAGCATCCATTTTTCCAAAATGGCATTTTCTCTCATTCCCACAATTCTGTGTATAATCAGAAAGGTTTCTAAAACAAATTGATCCACACAGTAACTCAGCCTTCCCTGAAAGCTGCTAGTCAGATCGCAGGTCTGCCTGCCCTGCTGAGGTTACCTTTAGGACATGGGCCAGGCCTCTTCTTGCTGTTTGTGTTCTGCCACAGAGATCTGGACCTTGAGGAATCTCTAATATCAATACAACAAATGTAAGTGTCACCTTGACTATTACATGTGTATATAAACTATGCATATATGACTTAATATTCATGGTAGTGTTTTTATGTTCAGGTAATAGGTCTAACGTCTATTCTAATCTAGGTTACAAACAGAAATACGTGTGTGTGTGTGTGTGTGTGTGTGTGTGTGTGTTTGTGAACAATGGGAGATTTAAGGAAAATCATGGTTAAATATGTGAATATTTAACACTGAAACAAACAAAACAAAACAAAACAAAACAAAAAAAAAGAACCTTCCCTGGGTCCCTCAAGTAAAGACTGGCATGACATTCTTGCTGAGCCCAGCTTAGCAGGATAGAATACGTCAGGAGTTTTAGTTTGGACATGCCTATCATTTGACACCTGTGTCCAATTAGCGCTCACACTCTACCACCCCTACACTGTGCTATGCAGCTATTCTTTTAAATGTGAAAGAATAAAATCCACAGCCACCCAGTTCCACAGCTCCCATACCTGCGCAGGCACAGGACATCCTGAAACACTATTCATAATTTTGCAATAATCTAAACATTTTATGTTAAACTGATTATATTTGGGTAGAACTTAGAACCATTTAAATTATTTATTCATTTCTATTTATATCATGAGACTGGGTTTCTATTTATGTCCTGCTGTGAGATCAGGTTTTCAAAGGAACTAATCTATCTGTCAGTTTGTCTATGTATCTGCGTATGTACATATGTACATATGTATGTATGTATCTATCTATCTACCCACTCACCCCATTCATCCATCCATTCATCCATCTATCATGTATCTCTCTATCTACCCACTCACCCCATCCGTCCATCCATTCATCCATCTATCATCTATCTATCTATCTATCTATCTATCTATCTATCTATCTATCTATCTATCTATCTATCCACCCACTCACCCCATCCATCCATTCATCCACCTATCTATCTATCTATCTATCTATCTATCTATCTATCTATCTATCTATCTATCTATCTATCTATCTATCTATCTATCTATCTATCCACCCACTCACCCCATCCATTCATCCATCCATCCATCTATCGATCTATCTATCTATCATCTATCTATCTATCTATCTATCTATCTATCTATCTATCTATCTATCTATCTATCCACCCTCACCCCATCCATTCATCTATCTATCTATCTATCTATCTATCTATCTATCTATCTATCTATCTATCTATCTATCTATCTTTCTATTCATCAATCCATTCAGCATCTATCCATCATCTTCTATCTATCTGTCTGTCTATCTATCCATCATCTATCTATCTATCTATCTATCTATCTATCTATCTATCTATCTATCTATCCATCCATCTATCCATTCAGCATCTATCCATCATCTTCTATCTATCTGTCTGTCTATCTATCCATCCATTATCTATCTATCTATCTATCTATCTATCTATCTATCTATCTATCTATCTATCTATCTATCTATCTATCTATCTATCTGCCTGAGACTGAATCTCTTGTAGCACAAGCTGGTGTTCTCAAACTTGGGTTGCAGCTGAGAGTGACTTGAACTCTTTCGCCTCTCACTACTGAGGGCCGGAATGACAGGTGTTTGTCAGCACACCTGATTAGAACCTTGTATTTTATAGTAGTGACTGTTTTCCCCCTCCATACTTTATTTTCGGATTAGATTTCATGTGGCATTGGGACCACACAAGTTGGGCTCCCACAGCATCGAGACAGCGGTGTTTGCTGTTTGTAACCCTTTACTACTCAATTTTGTGTCTGCACTCTGTCTTTCTTAGAGCTGGCTAACCCTTCCCCCCACACAAGCTTTCATAACTCCTCTTCGATATACACCTTTCTCTCCTCTTACCCAACTCATGACCTCCTTTGCAAGATGCTTCGTTAATAGCGGTCTTTATCCTCGATGCACATGATACTAACTTCCTCTCTCACTTTCTTCCCACATGACACTGAACTCTCTCTGACCTGGGCCATCACCTAAGCCTTGAGCCATCTCTATATAAAGTTGGGGACTCTTTCCCCCTGGCCAACCTTGAGCAATCCAGATGTCTGGTTCCTGTTAAGTGCTGAATGTGAGATCCAATATCAGCTGTGCTGTCAGAGCTGCAGAAGGCTGACTAGGGAAGAAGTGAATTGTGGCCGGTCGGCGGCTGGCATCCTGGATTTGGCTGGATGGAACTCTTTATTCTCATGTTAACACCTTTGTTGACGGCCCCAGTCATTGATGATGCTGGAAATACCTACACATGACAGACCAGAAACACTGTGGTTTTTTTTCAGGAGTTTTATGACTGATATTGAGCAAAGATGTAATCAATTAACCATTAAATGCCATATGTCATTAAATGGCTTTTCCAAAACGGACAATGAACACCCAAAGCCCATTACCCCCTAACGATTTTATTTTGTTTTAGTATTGCCTATGAGTCTGATGTCACATCTGTGACCTGGGTAGAAGGAACAGCTCAGAGCTGCACGGTCATGCCCTTCTGTGGCTGCCCTTCGATAGCTTGTGCTGTTTTCTCTATTTTTCTGTGTCATCAGATGTCTTCAAACCATTATCACCGAGATCCCTTTTCTTTCAAAAGATTGTTTAACGTACCGTTCATACTTAAAGTCCTAGCATTGGCAAGGTTTCCATTAGTTTGAGGCTCATAGGGTTGCACAGTGAGACACTGTCTCTAAAAACCACAAAACAAACTGCTTTCCTAAGGTACGTACAGAAAGTGCTCAGACAAACATATTGTGCCATAACCATGGTATATATTCATGAAAGCCTTTACCCAGATCAAAGCCCAGCCCAGGATCCCTGTCTCAGATGTAGCTCACTGGTTGAGAGAACCTGTTTTGGTCTGAGCGTTTTATTCCTGTGACACCCCCACCCCCGCCCCGTTCTATCTTTCCTTCTTTTTTTTGTTTTTTTGTTTTACTTAGTGTCATTTTCATTGCTGGGATGAAAACACTCTGAATAAAAGCAACAGGATGATGAAAGAATTCACTTGGTTTGTAGTTCCAGATTCCAACTGGTCACTGAGGGAAGGACAGGAAGTCAAGCTTGAAGCAGAACATGCGAGAACACACTGCTTGCTGGCTCAGTTGCTAACTAATGTTTGGCTGGCTTTCTTATACAGCCCGTGCCCACAGGCCTAGGGATGACACGGGACATTAATTAATAACCAGGACGAAGCCCCACAGAGAAGACCACAGGCCAGTATGACAGAGGCAGTTTTTCAACTGAGATTTCCTCTTCCCAGATGACTCCGCACTGGGTCAGGTTGACATTAAACTCTAACCAAGGCCAACCCCACACCGCAGTTGATGTCTATTTTAGGATCTGTGTGTCTGGCTCTTTTCCCCCTTTCAGTTAGGCTTCAGCCATATTGTCCTCTTACTCGAGAAAACATTAATGCTTTTAGACTCTTGTGACAAGTGGGCATTTGATCAATTATAATGAAATTATCTCTCTAAAGGGATGTGGCATTCAGCTGAGGCAGAGCAAAGAAAGTTCCACACCTAACCCAGCGGCTTCCTGGCCCCAAACTATGCTCCAGTTCTCTCTGTTTTCTGGTCTTGAAGGGCAGGATTCAAGCACTTGGTCATCTGCCTTCACCCTGTGCTTCCCTCTTTTGGAGCAAGTCCTACAAAGGGAGGGCCATACATGGTTGCCTAGCAACATTCTAACCTGGGGACCATGTGGGCTTTGACCCCCATAGCTTGGGGGTGTCAGTGTTGGTGCCAGGGATGTCTGCTGACCTCCACCTCCATCCCGGGTGCTCACACCTGCTCTGGTTGGGACATTTGTACGTCTGGATGAGAGTGACATTAGTAAGTGCCATGAGAAGTGGATGGCACGTGGGCTTCCTGGTGGTGCTAGTGCTGAGCCCCCTGGGGCTGGGCAAAAGACACAGAGGGACCAGTACTTGATACAAGTTTAAGTAGTCGATGGATGCTGGAACATAGTCCGAGAATGGAATCATGTGAGAATTCTGAGCGCTTGTAAGCCAACTCCTAAAACACAAGACAGGAGTCTTGGGACCTAAGTTTCTTCAAAACATAGAATTGTTCTTGGAATGTGCTTTTGTGCCTCTCCCTCCCAGGTGTAGCGGATAGGAGTGAGTTTACTTCAGATTGTTCATTACAATGGGCTATTACTTGTTTATACGATGCCTGCATGGAAAAACGTATTTTTGCCACATGGGTCTTATCCATGTGATCGTACACTTACTCAGGTGACTCGTTGTAACCTCAGAGCATAGCTTGTCTGATGCTCTGAGTAAAGTTGGCTAAGGCATGAGACTTCTGTCCACCTCTGTTTTAGGCCCTTGTTCTCTCAGCTTCATACCACTAACTAGATGGGCAAACAGTGGATTGGAAGGCAAGTAAATTAATTTGACCTTGAGGTTTGGAACACTTTCTTTCCACAAAGAATTGTTTGGAATTTAGGGCTTGCTGGAATGTTATTAATTTTTTTTCTTACAGGAAATATTGGCTGTTGAACGTGTTTGCCCTTGCCCTATTTTGCTGGACATTTTGGGTTGTTATTATTTGTATGTTTGTAGGTAGAGGGTGTGTGTGTGTGTGTGTGTGTGTGTGTGTGTGTGTGTGTATAGGTGTGGGGGGTAGGTGTCTGTGTGTGTGTATGTATGTAGGTGTAGGTATGTGTGTGTGTATGTAGGTGTGTAGGTGTAGGTATGTGGGGGGGTGGGTAGGTGTGTGTGTGTATAGGTGTGTGTGTGTAGGTATAGGGGGTAGGTGTGTGTGTGTGTGTGTGTGTGTGTGTGTGTGTGTGTGTGTGACATGTGTACAGGTGTCAGTGGAGGACAGAAGATGGCATTGAATCCCCTGGAGCTGGAGCTGCAGGTACGTGTGAGCTCTCTAATGTGGGTGCTCTTAACCACTGAGCTACTTTTCCAGCTCCTTGCCAGACGAAAATTGAAATGTTCATTTTCTTTCTCTCTCTCTCTCTCTCTCTCTCTCTCTCTCTCTCTCTCTCTCTCTCTCTCTCTCTGTGTGTGTGTGTGTGGGGGTGTGTGTGTGTGTGTGCACAAGTGCACATGAGGGTGTGCATGTTGGCCCATAGGGACATGGAGGCCAGATGCTGTCTTCTTGCTCTCTACCTACCTCTTGGGATGGAGTCTCTCAGGGACCAAGGTAGGCTATGACATGTCTGTCTCTATTGTACAGTCCTGGGATTATAGGCATCTGTGTCCATGCCTGGCTTCTATGTCGGTTCTAGGAATTTTTACTCAGATCTGACTGCTTGCATAGCAAGCTGCCTCACCCCCTGAGCCACCTCCACAGCCCCCGATGTTGGAACTCTGAATGCTCCCAACACAGTACCTCATGCACTGAAACTGCTCAGATGCTAGTAGCTTCCTCATTGCCTCTGCCTTTCAGCTCTAGTGCTTTCAATGACTTTTGGGGCAAAACTTGGATATTAAATCAGTATATAATACAGTTCAGCCTTGTAAATGAGCTCTTGCCCACGGGAAAACACATTTTCCTTTGGGAAGAAATGCCAGCCAGATATACAGAAATCAAATGACTGCATTGGGCTGTCCACAAAGTTTTGAAGCATAAATATTTAGAGAAAAGATTTATTTGAGGGGGGAGAGTGGTGGAAGACTTTGATGTTCTCGATTCCTTTAAAGCAATACTTCAGCAATGAAAATACAATATTACAGCCCAAATACCTGCTCTCTCTACAGGAAAGACAGTATATTATAGCACACTGAAGCGATGCAGTCGTGAGTGCTTTATTCTCCCCTCGCCTTCTTTCCAGCAGAGCATATATTCCCACTGCTCTGTAGCCAGAGACATTTCAAGGAGATTAGTGCGTGCCAATAGGTTTCCTGTCCTTCCTTCAAAGGGAGTCAAGTTTATGAAAAAGTCGAGGCAGATCATTAAAATTGGAATAATACCCCAGTGTAGAAGATGAGACAGAGGAGCCCTCACTCCTGCTGGATTTATTTTTAGCTCTCCCACGGTGTGATTTTCTGTGTGGCATTCGGATCAGGTCACCCCAGGAAGAGTCACCTTACCACTGGTGTTTTGGGTGAGACATATTATTTAGTGGGACTGTAACTGTTGAAACACAGATGGAAATAGATGGAGATGAGCCCGTATCAAACCCCATTTGCTGGAACCATCTATTTTGAACAGCGATGCGCCTGACTAGTCAATGTTTTTGAAGGAGAAAAAAAAACCAAACCAATTGATTGTCTAATTTCAGATAGCAAAGCCATGCACAGGGTAGGCTGGCTCTCCACAACCTAACTCATTTTCCTGAGACACATTGAGACACACTTCGTTTGCTTCCAGATCAACAAAGCCTCTGTCTGTCTTTAGGAATTTCTCAAAATTCAGTCAGTGGGGACAAATATCTTATCTGTTACAAATGGTGCCTTGGTTAAGGGTGGCTATAGTACCTGGAGGGTCCTGTGGCGTCTCTGCTCCCTCCACACTGCTCTGCCTGATTTTTCTAGGTCTCTAAGGTCAATAAAGACTTCCTCTGTGAGGGTAGGCTTTAGGGAACACATAGGTTGGGGAGGAATGAAGGGAAGGCCATTTTAATACTTTTAGAGCTTTGGGGGGATTTAAATGCTTACGCATGGAATAACAAATATGCAACTGAGGCGGAAGACACCATTACAGTTGTCACAGTGGTAAAGGTGCCTCCCAAAGGCCATGTGTTAGGGATGTAATCTGCAGTGAGGAACGATGAGTAGGTTATGAGTTTTCTGCCCTCAGGCGTGGACCAGGTTCATTATCGTGAGAGCAAGTTTGGTATAAAAGCAAATGCATGTAGATACCTTTGACCCTGTTCCCCTTCCACCTTCCACCATGGTATGACTTAGCAAGAATCCTCTCAGTAGATGCCAGCTCTTGGCCTTCCCTACATCCAGAAGATATATATATTTCTATCTCCCAGTCTCAGCTAATCTGGAAGAATCACATCAAACAAACCAAGACCAAAATGAATGAGAAACTAGTTGTTGCAGTATAATTTAAAAAGGCACATGTATAGTTCCCAAGAGTTCCCACTCTGTGTGGATCCCGGAGCTCTAGCTGTTTCTCTGTTACCGCTTTTACACACTGTCCCCTTGGCAGGTTGTTACCACGCCTAACAAACACATCATGTTCCTCGGGCCGTGTTAGCCTGGCCCCACACCATGCTAGCCCTAAGCATTCTATAGCCTAGCACAGCTTCCTGTCATGGACTCTGCTCACACTCCTAATAACTCAGTTAAGTTATGACTCAACAAACTGGAACCCAACAACCAGATTTATATGGTAGCTGCTCAATGTACAATACATCCACACAATTAACTTACAACCAATTGATAAGGATATAAACTGCATATATATATATACATTTTTTTCCCATCTAGACATACAAAGCCCTGTACACACCCATCCCTCAAGAGTAGTCATAACAACCTGTAAATGTGCAGAGAGGAATCTTAACATCTGCTGCCATGTTCTCTCGACTGCTCCCCCTCCTCTCACTCAGGTCTCCTCCTCTCTAAAACTTTTCTTCTGCCCATCCTTCCTTCTCCTCCAATGACAGGCATCATTCTATCCTGTACCTGCCTTCACCTGCATAATGACACCAACCTACAGCTAGTAGTTTCCATTCACCTCCTGCTGGTGTTGCTCAATTGCCTTTGAATTCTTCACATAAACTTGCATTTTTACAAGGACTGCTTAGAAATAAAATGTTTCTCAGACTGTTAATGGATGGTGCTTTGTTTTCCAATGATATGATCTGGTGAAAGACAGTCGACGTCATTCCACAGCATTGGCAGATTTATTGAGATAAAGTTGGTGCACATATGGTAGGCATATTAGATATAATTACAACATCATGTGTTACATAATCTTAAACATTCACAGAATCAGTAAGGAGTAACATAGCTGAATGATCTTTTACATTAATAAAGACAAGTAAAACCTTTCTGTCATCACATTTTAATGTAAGGCTTTGTCACATGCTCCAAGTTCAGGTTCCATCAACTTAAATGATCCACTGGACTTTCCTCCTGTGCTACAGTGTGACATAGCACAGCTCTCTTCTTCTGGAGCGACAGTGTGACATAGCCCAGCTCTCTCCTGGTGCTACAATGTGACATAGCACAGCTCTTTCCTCCTGGAGCTACAGTGTGACACAGAAAAGTTCTTTCCTGTGTGACATAGCACAGCTCTCTCCTCCTGGAGCAACAGTGTGACATAGCATAGCTCTTTGACTTTGCCCACAGTTCTTTTTCTTCGCTGTTTTACTCAGTAACCCCTACTCTCTTCATTACTATTGCTCAGTGGCCTCAGTTAACTCAGCTCTTGAATTTAATCATATATCACCTGACTTTTGAGGGGGGGATGTTCATTTTATGTAATCTAAAATGAATAGAATTTATCTGAATGGAGTGGTTGCTCTAGTCCCCGCACATAGGAGGCTCCTGCGGGGGACCATTGGAAGTTAGTGAGACTGCATGGTGAGACCCCATCACAAAGGAACAAAACACAGAAACTGGGATTTTACTGAACAACGTTTGCAGTTGTTATTGCAAGTCACTGTGATTTGAATGTGAACTATCTTCCCGTAGACACGTGTTTGAAGATTTGGGAAGATTAATAGATCTTTGGGCGATGGAGTCTTGCTAGAGGCAGAGGGTCATTTGGTGGAGTTTGAGGTTTTATAGCCAGCTCTCTTCAAGTTTTCTTCTCTGGAGTCCTGGCCTTATGCACCTTTCACCAAGCTTTCCCATCACAATGGGCTGATTGTATCCCTTTGCAAATGTAAGATGAATGAAGTCTCCTGAAAGACACTTTTGTCAATATATATTTTTTCATTCAACTTCTTGATTACAACCTCTCCCTCTTCTCTTCCCAGTCCTACCTTTACAAGTGTGACCCCCCATTTACCCTCCCTTTCCTAAAGTACTACCCCACCCTGGGGCATGTAGTCCCAGCAAGACTAGGCAAATCCTCTCCCACTGAGGCCCAACCAGGCAGTCCAGGTAGGGGGAAGGGCATCCAATGCTAGGGAACGGAGACTGAGATAGGCCCCAGTCCACTTGTTAGGAGACCCACATGAAGACCATGCTGCATGTTCGCATGTGTAAGGGCTCTAGGTCCAGTTCCTGAATGCTTTCTGGTTGGTGGTTCAGTCTCTGTGAACCCCCATGGTCCCAGGTTAGTTGACTCTAACCTGGTTAGTTATTCAGGTTAGTGGTGTCCTTGACCCTTGGTCACTTCCGTCCTTCAGTCTTCCAAAGACTCCCGGGGCTCTGGCTGATGTTTGGCTGTTGTATCCTGCCGTGCCATCCCCATCTCCACCCTCCCCCCATCTGCCATCTGCAGGAGGATATTGTCAGGATATTTTTATATCAGCACCAGAAAAATAACTAAGGCACAATTGTGAAGAGAGTTGCCTGATAAAAATGTGAAGTGTTTCCTAGCTGAATTATCACTCAGCTAAAGCTTTAAAAGCTTTTTTTTTTACTACATCTGTGTGAATACTTTTTATTTTTATTCATTTTAAGTTAATTTTTTAGAATAGAAGATAATGGGATTCTTTATAGCATGCTCATGCATCAGCGTTGTTGTGCATTATCTTCATTCATGGCTTCCCCAAATGCTGCCTTCTACGCTCTTCCCCTGGCTACCCTCCTTTCTTCTTCTAGACTCAGGAAGGTGGCAAAGCTGCCTTCCATGCAAGAATGAGTTTTAGGAATAATTGATCAATGTACTCAAAGTCTAGCAACTGCAGCTTCATTCTCCAGGATGCTTATGCTGTAGCCTGCTGTCCACAGAGCCCTCCTACTGAGTGTGACTAGCTAACTCCTCCTTCTGGTGCGAAACAGGAATGGATGGGTTCAGGAGGCAGAGGCAGGGACATCTCTGTTGGGGCTGCTCCATCAGACGTGCGCATGGCACACCCCACCCCAGGTTTTCTGGACACGTGTCTATATGTCTGTCCTTTCTCCACTTACTGGTCACCTTAGTCAGATTTCCAAGAGTAAGCCATGCAGGATGTAGTGACTTGCCACATCTCTTAATATCTCTTTGTTCTCTTTCACCATTCATTTTCTAGCTTTGTGACACACACACACACACACACACACACACACACACAATGTCATTTCAAAATGTTTTATAGATTCAGAAAAACAAATAATACATGTGTGACTGTGTTTGTATGAGGAGTGTGTGTGTGTGTGTGTGTGTGTGTGTGTGTGTGTGTGTGTTATGCTTGCACATGCATAGTGGAGGCCAGATGTCAATGGCACGTGTCTTCTTCTATTGCTATCCACCTTATTGACTTATTGATTGATTACTATGCTGTGACAGAGTCTTACTGTGTATCTCTGGATGGCCTGGGATTCACAGAGCTCTGCATGCCTGTGCCTCCTGAGTACTGGGATTAAAGTGGTACGCCATTACACCCGATTCCTTATCCTTTGAGACAGGGTGTACTCGTTCCTTTTTGTTGCTGTCAGGAAATACCCTGACCCAAAGTGACTTCTGAGGAAAGAGTTTATTATCAGCTTGTGGTTCCAGAGGGAGACGTGATGACAGAGGAGGTGTGGTAAGATAGGCGGCTGGAGCAGAAAGCTGAGAGAGCACACCTTCAACTGCAAACTTCTAGCTTGATGGAGGGACCAAACCGGAAGTGAAGTAAGGCAACACTCCACTCCCACCCCCAACCCCAGAGACCAAGTAGCTAGGTTCCACAGACTCCCCGAACAGTAGTGACAACTGGGGACCAAGTGTTCAAACTTGATGAGCCCATGGAGACACTAAAATGACCACACGGAGAGATGATAGAGACAGAGATGGGGGTGGGGCGCGCTTTCTCACCAAAACTAGCCAGGACTTGCCACTTTGCCGGATAGGTCGACCGGAAGCCTTATGTATGGACAATGGAGGCCGCCGGTAAACTTTGGTCTTTTGCTCTACACCCTGTTTTTTGAGGTAGGATCTTCAACCAAACCCAGAACTTCCTGTTTAGGGTAGGCTGGACCGCCCGTGCGACCTGAGGATCTACCTGGCTCCGCAGTCTCCCTAGTACGGGGTTATAGGCACTTTCTTTGCCACTTCCTGCATTTTATATGGGTTCTGGTGATCAGGTCTTCAAGCTTTTGTGGCCAACATATTACCCACTGAACCATCTCTCCATCCAAACCAATCGTTTTTTTTAAAAATCATTTTTAATGGTACTCTTTTGGGGGGGGGTAAGCTGATATCTCACTTTAGTGTTGATTTGCATTTCTCCGACAGTAATGGACTGTTTTTCACAAACCTGAGCGATATTTGTGTGTCTTGTTAGGAGGCCTCTATTTACTTTGGGACGCTGAATCCGGGGCCTCGATCACACTAGGCCCTTCCACTGAGCCCAAGTTGTGTTCCCTTTATGCTCTGGCTATTAATTCCCTGATGGTTGAGGAGTTTTCAAATATTTTTCTCTCATTCTGTACGTTGTCTCTTCAGTTGTTAACCTCTTCCTTTGTTGTGCAGGTTTTTAGTGAATCCCATTTGCCAGGTTTTGCTTTTGGGATCAAGCCAAGATAAATTTTGCCCAGGGTAATGTTCTGAAACATTTGCACGGTGTTTCCTTCAAGCAGCTTTGGTTTAAATTCTTTGATTCATTCTGAGCTGTTAAACAGCGAGAGGAAGGGCCTAGGTCCTTTCTTCCGTGTCCGGATAGCCACTACAGTCTTGCTGCCTGCGTATGCAAGTGTGTGGATTGATTTCCAGAACCACGGGGGCCGCTGTTCTGACTCTGTCAGCTTCTAAGCGCTAAGCCACTTAGGGGAAGCTGTCTTGGTGTTTGCCAGGGTCATGAGAAGGTGGCTATGGCTACCTACTTGGCTTTCAGAGTTGGGTCAGTCCATTAGCTTTCAGCTGCTGCTTCACAGAACCCTGGGGCATTTCAAGATGGCCTCACAGTAAGAGCTGAGGGGCTGGGGCACAGTACGGGTTGGTAGATGTTGTTTGTGACCAAGTTTAAAACCTGAGACTCATTCTGCATATGATACGTTCATCTCTTGTCCCCACCTCTGCCAGTAGTCCCACTAGGCTGGAGAATGGCAAACTCCCATGACTGGCCTAGCTTTTTCTGAGGCTCTGTTAGTCTAAGGCTGGCTGAAGGCTCCATTTTCACACAGAAACTCCAGGATCTCTACTCTGGATATCTGTCTCCAGTCCTGGCCAAGCCACTTTAAAGAAAGGACATCTTTGGGAATCACTCCAGTTCCTGCAAACCTAGCACTATTTCACACAGTACGGTGTTCCAAACTTCATTTGTCCTATGTAAGGAGGTTCTGTTGGATCCTGCCTCAGAGGTGCTGTCAGAAGCAAAAAGCTTTCTTGCCTCACATTTGAGCACAATATTTTTGAGTGTTTATATAAGTTAAGTTCATTTTAGACAAATTTTAATTTCCCATGTTTGTCTACTTATTCTATTTATCATCTATCATCTATCTATGTATCATCTATCTATCATCTGTCTATCTCTATCTATCTATTCACTATCTATCTATCATCTATCATCTGTTTATCTATTAATCATATATTTTCTATTATGTCATTGTTTTACTATAATTATAATGCTATTTTATAATTTTAATAGTGAACAAATACAGAGCTGGGGAACTAGCTCAGCAGTTAAGATTGTGTCCTGCTTTTGCACAGGACCTGAGTTCACTTCCTAGCACACACATTGGGTGGCTCACAGCCATCTATCACTCCCAAGTTCCAGGAATGCTCTGTCTACTCTGAACTCCCAGGGCACCTGCATTCAAGTATATATATATATATATCCCCCTCCCCCATGCATATAATTAAAAGTAACTCTTTAAAGCCATGAGCAGATACCTAGTGTTCATTTATTGTTTTTCCATCACAAACTATAATTATTTGTATCTATAACAACATCTTCACTTATCTAGAAAAAAAATGGGTTCACAGGCTAAAAAAATAGGCGTAGGAAGTGTTGGTTGCCATTTTCATCACAAACAGCCCGGGCACATGGATATTAAAAGTTAGATAAAGCGATGGGGTTTTCAGGAGGAGGACGAAGACCGTGCGGAAGCAGGAAGATAAGGATTACTGGATTGAACAGAGAATCATCTGGGAACACGTAGGACTTCAGCAAATAGGACATGTACAAGCCGATGCACTTCTAAGGCATGAGCTCCTCATCAACTGAGAAAAACCACTGTGGGAAGGAGTGCAGATCCTCAGAGATGGCCCAGGACCTACAGGGCCTAGGAAACACACACGGGAAGTGACTTTCTAGGAGCCTAGCCAGCTCGGCAAAGGTAGGAAACGTACTTCACACATGTTCCTGGTGCCTCTGAAACAACCAGTGCCACAGACTTGAAATGGAAAAAGAGATCTCCTGACTGAAACAGACCTTTCCACAACACTAATTACCTCTGCCTTGTGCCCAACAGTGGCTCAAGCTAATAATTTATTTTCACCCATGTGTGTTGGTTTGCACGAGACGTTGCCTTTCTCGTTCCAAAGGAGATTCTGGTGGTTTGGAGTTTTATCTGAGTGAGCCAGTTGTGAGATGCTCTGTGCTACCTCCCAAGGCATGCTAAGGCGATGAGACATGTCCTCTCTCTGCCCTTGGCTTGCTCGTCAGCAAATCGGAGAGAGGTAATTAAGCCGCCACGTTTAGGATATGTGAGAGGCAAACAAAGGGTATTTGATTTGTATTCATGCATTTGATGAGAGAACCCAGTTGACAGGCAGCATGCAGCCAGGGCTACAGAGCCCTGTGCTGATCAAATGTCAGAGAGTGCTTATTTATGGTGGGTGGGATTACTGGTGAGTTCCACTTTCATCACTGCTGTCTTTTAAAGCCCAACAAAAACTCTCCGCTAATAAGTTAATAATCCCTAAATTGATTAGCATTTAAACATTCAACAGGGGAACCACAATAGCCCTTACAGGTTAGGGATTAAAAACTTGTCTTTTAATTTGTGGTTCCAGGAGACCTCACATCCTTTCCCTCTGTGAATGCGAAGGTGAACGGTTAATCATGGACTTACCTTCCCGAGGCCTGTGGGAGTGAAATGGACAGTTACAACAGGTACGGTGTGCGCTTCGCTGTCCCAGGAAAAAGCACAGATTTTACCTGAGTGATGACAGCAGCGGCCGTGTGCAAAGTTATTTTAAAATGTGCTCTCTATGAAGAGTTCACAGCGGTCACACCTCTCCGGGCTTTACAGAAAACAAGATTCAGTCTGAAGCAAGCTGTTCACGATAACATTTGTAGGGCTGGGGAGACGGCTCAGCTGGGAAGAGCCCTTACTGCTTATGAGCAACTGAGTTCAAATTCCCAGAGCCAATGCAAAAAGGCTGGGCGTGTTCCAGTGCACCTGTGACCACAGTGCTGCCTGAGAGGGAGCAGAGGGAGAGGGAGCAGAATCAGGGGGCCTTGCTGGCTTCCAGCTGAGCTCCAGGGTCAGTGAGAGACTAATTCAGGGCTTAAAGCAGAGAAGGAGCGTGTAGGCCGCCTAACTTCTTCCTCTGTGTGTGTGGGGTACACACACCTGTGCACACACACACACACACACACACACACACACACACACACACCACACACACAGATTACAGTCAAATGCTTCAGTATTGTGAGATCTTTATCAATTTCTGAAGGGCAAATTGCGTCTCTATATTTCTATATAAATCTCCCTTCAGATTTATTGATAATTGCAAAGTTAAAAGATAGACTACACAAGCGATTCAAATCCAAACCTAATGCCAGAGGGCACACACTTGACCACGTGGCTATAGGATAACTATGTACAGTATGTATTAATCCCATCATCCTTTGGGCATAGGTATCATTTTGTCGCATTGTAATTTTTGGGGGACAAGGTGTCAAGTAGCTCATGTTGGCCTCTGACTTGCTGTGTAGGCAAGGATGATCTTGAATTTCTGAACTCCTTGCTTTTATTTCTTGAGTGCTGCCACCCAGTTTATGTGGTGCTGGGCAATCAAACTTAGGGCTTCACTCATGATAGGCAGGCACATAACCAACTGAACTCCATTCCTAACATAAAATTTTATTCTAGGCAAGACTGTAGAGATGGCTTAGCAGTTAAAATAATGCATACTGTATTTGAGTTTGGTTCCCAGCACCCATGCCTCTGTCCTGTCTGGGCACCTGTAGACACATACACATAGTTCTCAAAGCCCTCTCAACACACACATTTAAATGAATATAAATAAAAAATCAAAAGTGCATTTAAATAAAAGTCATTGAAGTTTATTTTTAAATGGACATAAAATATATCAATGGAGAACTGTGGGATGATTCCCCAATTGTGCATATGACATAATGTTTAAATCAAATTAAAATATCTATCTACTTATGTACTTCTCAATTCTTTATGATAACTTTAAAGATCCTTCTAATGTTTTGCAACGTTCAAACGTCATTCACAGTCTTCATGCTAAGTGATGTAGTAGGTTGGGGCGTTGCCCTGTCTCTGTTCTAGTACCCATTGGTCAGTTGTTCCTCATCCTTCTCTGGGCCATTTTGTATGGGAAATGGAATCAAAATATATGGCAGAATATATATATATATAATATTATATGTGTGTGTGTGTGTGTGTGTGTGTGTGAGAGAGAGAGAGAGAGAGAGAGAGAGAGAGAGAGAGAGAGAGAGAGTTTCGCATGTGCACACAATTTAAGAAAACCTTGCTTGTCCTGTAGCCTCAGTTGACTATTTTGAAGGACTGTACCTAATTGGACCTTTGGAGCAAATCGTCAAGCTCATGCTTGTTTCCCATGCGATGTGTTTCCAATTAAACTGATTGGTTTGACCTTCATTTTGTTTCAATCAATCATCTGCCGTTTACTCATCTCTCCGGGGTTGGTAACTGATGCAGAAAAGTTGAAGAGTATAATAATACTTTTGTGGACATGTTAAAGAGTTTATAGTCTTGGTAAGTAGATAGTACACATGTAATACAGTAGCACACAAGTGGGACCCCAAGTGCTCTGAAAAGTCAAGAGAAACCAACGTGGTCTGTAGAAATTGAAGAATGCTTCCCGTCCAGGAGCCTTTAAAAGTGCTTTCTGGGTTGGCTGAGATATGAAAGTGTAGGGGAGGTCATTCTGGAAGGGAAGGGAAGATACAAGTGATGCTATGTGAGAGCATTGTTTATATAACAATGACTTGGTGTTGGGGAAAGAACGTTTCACACCAGCTAAGTTGGGCTGGAAGATCTCAAGACGTTAAGATCTAAGATATAGTCTAATCTTTGTTATAATGGGGGAAACAAAAACTTTATGTATCAAAGGTGGTGTGGCTGGTCTTTGATACTTTCTGGGTTCCTCTTTGCCCACTGTAATCTACCCCCACCAATTTGTCCCCCTAGATAGAAAAGAAACAGAGGGGAAAGAGGAATTAGGAAAATTTCCTAAATTTAATCTCTTTTGTTTCTTCTTTGACCCCAGCTACTAACAAAACCACAGCCAACTTCCTTAACTGACCAAGAACCGCCAACACTACCTATTAGGGCCCTAACATTTATAAAACCCTCTGAAAAGTATCCAAAACCCAAATGTCACATAATCACAGAAGTATCTGCAGCTGGCAGAACCACGCCTCTGCTAGAGCATGGGGCAAATCACAGTCAGCTGCTGTGGACAGCGTGAAGCAGCCCCATATCCCACACCTGTGATTAACACAAAAATGCTTTCTTTAACTATTTCTGTGTGTCTTCTTTTTCTTTTAAAGAAACCAAAATTTCAAAATGGTCCCTACATACCCCCCTCTTTTTCTGTTTTAAGCCATCAAATGTACTGTGCGTAGTGGGAAATAAATCAAGACTTTTTTTTTTTAAATGAAATAAGTGTTTTCTTTGTCAATGGCCAAGGTTTTCAGGGGACCTCTCCTGTTCAATTTTCATCTTTCTCTGTTTTGATGGTAACCACGGATTTTCATTTCCTATAGAAACATAAACAGATCTACATCCCCAATGCAAAACTTTCGTTGGCTTCCATTCTGCTGTTAACACATCCTTGCAGCCTATAGGTTGACTTGGCTGCTGTTGTCTCTTTCTCATTAACATTCAGAAAATTTAAAGTTAGCCGAGTATTATTGATTCTGTCTCTGGGGTTGTTTATGATGACATGTGCTTCTCCAGGAGCACCTACCTTTCACACCTTATTTCTTTATGGGTTGCAGGAACATTAATCTGAGTACCCTACTGTTGTAAAAGATCCTTCCCCAAAAAGTTATGGGTGTGTCACTTACATAAGTCCTTAACTTTCCTATTTGGCCTTCTGGTCCTACATTTAACCCATCTGACACTTTGTTTTATCTGAGATGACTTTCCAATTTCTAGAAACCAAAATGGCCACAACCTTTCGAAGTGGCCATTTTGAATTCCAAGATTTTTGTGAAATAATAGTTATAACAGCTCCTGAATCCACCAAACCTCCTATTTCAGTACTGTTTACTTGCAGTTTTTAATCTTGGTCTCTAACCAATAACAGCTGTTTGCCAGAACCTGTTTTCCAGCACTTCCAAATGTTGGCATCAGGAACTGGCTTTAAGGTCTCAGGTCACCTCCGAATCCAGTGATGGCGATGATGGTGATGTCACCCCTAGGCAACCACGAAAGGACATGTGTGTCTGTTGCCATGGCAATCACCCTACATTCCTACCACCTGGTCCACCTGCCCACTTTACCTGTGCACCGTGTGTGCAGTTACGTCACAGTCCAAATAAAAGGCAGAGCACTCTGACTATCCCCCTCTCTCCTTTTTTGTCACCCCCTTGCCCTTTCCCCCACTATAAACCTCTCCAGTGGAACTGTACTGGCCCAGTGTGATCTGTCCGGACGAGCTGCCACTCTAACATAACACTTCAGCATACCAACCCCTGAATGTCACCTGACCTGGCTGCTTTAAAGATTGCTGGCTATGTGTACCCCCTGGAACTAGCTCACAGTTACCACTTACAGCCTTTCCAGTGATACTGTCCAATAACCTCACCCCACCTTTTGTCAGCTGCCCTGACTCTGATGTTGCCACGACTCCATACCTTTTCTCTATCCCTCTTTTTGGCATGGCAAACTGTTTCAAGACATCCGGGACACGTTCTGTAGGAATGCTAAGCTCCCTAGACTGCAATAGAACCACAACCCTTGATACTTCATCTTTACTACAATGCCCTGCAGTTCAAAACACATCAATCCTCGGTGGCACCCAAGTATAGCATCGCCTACCTGCCAGCTGGTCAGGAGTTTGCACGGTGGTGATCCTTTTCCCTGAGCTAAGGAGAGACAAGACCCTGCCAATGCCAGCTGTAGATATGATAGCTGCCCAACATAAGAGGGCAGGTCAGGTCGTGCCACTCTTGGTCGATGGGGGAATAGCCATAGGCACTGGCACTGGGATTGCAGGGGTAATGACTTCCATGACCCAATATGATAAGTTCACTTCCAGGATTGACAACAGTTTTCAAAAAATGTCTGAAGCCAGGCTTACCATCCAGAAATAGATCCATTCTTTGGCAGCTGTGGTGCTTCAGAACTGACGTGGCTGGGTGTCCTGTCAGCTAAGGAAGGTGGTCTTTGCCTGTTCCTCCAAGAAGAATGCTCTTCTACGTCAACCAATCTGGGATAGTGAGAAATGAAATCCAGGAGCTACAATCAGACATGCAGAATTTCAGAGAACCGAGTTCTCTGATTCTGGGATTTTTGAAAACCTGATGTGGAAGTGGCTACTTCCTTTCATTAACACCTTTCCTGGTTATCTTTCTGGCGTTATTATTTGCTCCCTGCCGCAGTAATCTTGCTTCTACATTCCTTCAACAACAAATACAAAACATTTCTAGCCAAACTATTAATCAGTTCCTGTTACAGGATTACCAGCCGCTGTCCACAGAGGAGCCTGATGCGAAGTTTACCAAGAAAAGATATTCGATGCCCCTATTCCCCTTTCACCTTCCCCTTCCCCACTTTTCCTTCTATTTAGGATAAGAAAAAGGGAGGAACCCTCCTGTTCCTTTTTACTGAAAGAGCTCCACCTGTGATATAGGAAACAGTAGCAGATGAGCAATCCTATCCCCCGCGTTAATTTGCACCTCTCTTTTTACATAGGCCATAATTTTAATTTCTCCTTTGAAATCTTCATCTATGATTCTTGAATGCACAAAAATTCCTTGGGGAGTCAATCTACCCCTTCCCAAGACCATCCCTACTGTCCCTGAGGGCAAAGGACCATAAACTCCAGTAGATATTTTATAACATTGAATTGGGGGCTGGGTAGTAAGATGGTTACCTCTGGTCCAGTCTCGAGCTGCACTGCCTATCGTAGTGTGCATCAAATCTCCAATGTGGAGTGGAGGTTTTTTCATCTGTGTGTTACTCCTTGGGAAAAACAGCTTACAGTTTTTGCTGTGGGGTTCCCAAGACTGTTCCCTGATGGTAAGAAATTACCTTGAATATCTCTTTTTGACCGTTGATCCAATGGTAACTCTTGCCACATCACCTGTATCACCCGATGGAACAGCCTAGTTCTTTCTGGTCTGTATTTAGAAAAACCGTGGCCCTTAGACATGTTTTGTACACTAGTTTGTTGCAAACGACCATAATTCCCACAAGTGAAGCACCGAGCTTTTTTAGATCTGTAGCCTCTGAATATAGATTGACCTATTTTATTAGCATGTTTCATACTAGAACCAATATTGGCCATATCTCTTATCCAATCATCGATAGGTGCTGCCCGCACCTTTAATGGGCCAATTCCTTTTTTTCATGTTTGGTATTTGCATTTTCAAATGTCAGGATCTCTATCAACACCTGCTTTGTGTCAGGGTCTGATATGGCTTTGTTTACAGATGAGACTAATCTTTATAAAAATTCAGTGAAGGCTTCTCCAGAGCCTCATATAACCTTTGTAAAGAGGTAGACATTTTCCTAGGCTCCTCAACTTTATCCCAAGCTCTTAAAGCCACTAAGCAACATTGTCTATCATGGAGTCATCACATTGAATGTGCTGTTGTAGATCAGAAAACCACTCTTCACCTAGCTACTGGTCTTTGACTATTTGCTGTTCAGTGTTCAAAGTTCCTTCCCTCTATCATATCAACCATTGCAACTGCAGACCAGCCTCTACCAAGCCTTTCCAGTCTTGGGGAATAATTCCATTTTGAGGAGCCCTGTTATTTAGAATTTCTTTTACATAAGGCAAGCGCATCCTATATAAAATCATGGCCTCTCCAAAATGCCTTGGATCTGTCATTTCTAGAGGGCAGCATCCTATCTTGTCCGTAACCTTGTTTCACACCATTAGCAGGCATATGTTGTTTGATTACTGGGTGAGCTGATGGTGATCTCATAACCCTGGGCCACCCCTCTTCTAACTCTGGTTGGTTCGAGATTAACCCTTTCTTCAGACATGGCCTGTTTCATCGCATTGTCTTCTCGATTTTTCAACTTTTCTCTGACCCAACCGCCCTCCAGCACAGTTTTCTCCCTTCTTTCCTCTTGTAAGAAGCCCCTGCTTTCCTGCTCAGTCACCCTGCCTGTGACTTTTTTGTTCTGTCTATTCAGGTGCTCTTCACAGCCAACTCTGCAACTCTTTCAGAAAACAGAGAGTAAAGTGATCCCTCTTATTTTCCCATTTCAGCCCTTTTTTTTTTTGTTTCTCAGGCCCCTCCCTTTTTACTCCAAATTTTTCCAAGTGTTCAGCCAGTCTTCCAAACTTTTTTTGAAACAGAATATATGATGAAGAAAAAGAAAAAACAGAAAATCCCTGCTGGGAGTAAATCAGGGGGGTATCCTAGTGGAAGCAGTTTATTCTCTCTCCCTCTCTTCCCCCTCCCTTCCTCCCTCCCTCCTTCTCTCTGTCTCTCTCCCTCTCTGTCTCTCCCTTGCTCCCCTCTCTGTCCCTTTCTTCTTCTCCCTGTGTGTGTGTGTGTGTGTGTGTGTGTGTGTGCGCGCGCGCGCGCGCATGCTCATATGCATACACCACAGTGTGCATAAGGAGCTCAGGGGACAACTTTTGGGAGTCAGTTTTCTACTTCCACCTTGTGTGTGTCAGGGATCCAGCTCAGGTTGTCAGGCTTGGCATCAGATGACCGTCAGCCGATTCAACTTCTTGTTCACCTTCAATGCCAGTCTCAATGCACCATTAATCCCTTCCTCACAGGGATGTGGCAAAATGCTGTGTCTGCCTCAGTCTAAATCAAATGATGCTAGGATATATCGGCTGCTCGGATAGTCTGGTAGCTGGATACAGAGAATGAAAAGAAGTTAATTAAAATTGATTATGCAATCTTACATAAAGGAGGGGGTGAGATGGTAAGACAGATGGCCGACCATGACTTTTTACGTGAATAAAAGAAATGAGAGTGATGTATCCAAAAGATGGGAATAAGCAAATGCAACAAACTGTCACAGACTCGCAAGAAAGGGAGAGAGGATGCAAAAAACTGTTACAGAGTAGCAAGAAAGGGAGAGAGGGACTGGTAGGAAGAGGAGGGGAGAGAGTCAGATAGAGAGCAAAAGAGAACACTATACTGTTGGTGGGATTGTGATGGCCGGCATAAAGCCAAAAGTGGAATCAATATGGGGGGGTGTCACTGGGATGGTGTGTGGGTCAGCAGCCCCACTGAAAAGTGTACTTCCGGTACAGTGAGACATAATGACTCAAAGAAACAAGGCAGAGAGCTGGGGAGGACACCCAATAGTTTCCTCTGACTTCTGCAAGCCAATGGCATGGACACATCCACACACACGTGCAATCATGCATACTACACACACACACACACACGAAACCAGAGAATAAAAAAATAAAAGAGAAAAAGAAAGAGGGAAAAGTACTGGAAGGACCTGGCGTGAAGGCACCAATGCTTCATGTCCTAGAAACTGCAGAAGAAAGCTCGGGATGTGTGACCTTCTGTTAGGCAAGTTCTTCAAAGCACTGGCCATTTACCAATTTGTTTACCTATTCTAAAAACATTCATCAGCAGTGTAATTCTGTACGGCATGTGCTCTGCACATGGTAAGCTCTGAGCAGAGGGTTTGATTGATAGATCTAGGTAGCAGGCCTGCTGCGTGGAGCTGATTCTCGCAAGGTTTCCCCTTAGGTTGCGAGGTTGACTCCCAGGGTGCAGAACGTGGGTGGGTGTGTCAGCTGGGGAGTATCTGAGCTCGGAACATGTAGTCAGGCTGGTTTCACTCTCTGATTAAATAATCGATTCCCATCCCCATCCATCCTGCCCTCCTCAGAGTCAGTGCTTACAGACTAACCCTTTGATTTCAGTATGGGGAAAATGCACCCCCTGCCAGTCGCTTAGCACTCTGGGGGTGGAGGCGAGGGGGTGCGGCAGACTGGTACGGCTGCTCTTGCTTGGTAGCCCTTTGATCGATCACCTGTGTCTGCCCCATTCCCACTCTGGATTCCAAGTCGGTTTCTCAGGCTCTATGCTGCAGAGAACGGCTCTCCCTACCCCGAAGCTACTCTTGCACCACTCAGTCTTGCCTTTTCCTTTACTATTTTATGTTTCGCTTTCCTGGGGCCTCACACATCCTAGGCAAGAGCTCCACCACGGAGCTACCCCACAGCCCTCCTACCTCTGCACACTCTTGACTGCAGCCTTCTCCGCCTGCCCTATTCGTTTCCATCTGCACAGACTCTCCTGTTCTCAATCCTCCAAATCCTTGAGATGGGGTTGGGAGTTTATCCTGGTTTTGTTAAAAATTATTGTCATTTAAATTTTCTTTGGAGGGAAGGAGTTAGCAGTACACGCTTATGGTCTGATACGATTAAACTTAAGTGGCCGCCTCACTATTTTCCTACTGAATATTTGAAAGATTTTTTATTTCCCCAACTGCGTTCATACAAATAGATTACGATAGTAAATAGATATGCTTTCTCTTAAATTCATTATTTGTCAAGTGTGAACATAATTTCTGATTAGCAAGAAATACAGTATAGTTATTAAAGTAAAAGGAGACAATTCCAGGAAGAAGGAAGGCATTTTATACATCTTCTTTCTTTTCTTAACCAGCTATTGTACTAGAGAAATATATTATTGATGTCTAGAGCTGAAGCAGACATCCCAAATGTTTATTAAGCAGCAATTATGTTTTACGCAGTTTCCCAGGCACTGGGTATCTCGGCAAACAACACAGATGCATGACATTTACAGACAACTGAAGGAGAAGGATATTAAGACACTCGCGTCTAAATAAAATTATAAAAGCCCTTTAAGGGAAAGGTGCAGGTTACTAAGAGAAAAAAAAAATAGAGGAGCCTGATTTATTTGAAGGGTTAGGGGGAAAAATTCTCATGGAGATGCGACATCTAAACTGAATCTCGAGAAAGGATCTAGGCAGACTGGCGGGGTGATATCCGCTGCCCAGTGAGGGGGGGGGTGGGCTAAAAATGAAGGAGTGGCCCCAGTGGGCAGTGGATGGATCACAGTCATCAGGTCGTTGATGGCATTCTCAGAACATTCAAGAGATGTTGCCTCTGGCATTGATTGGGTCTGGTCTATAATTTTATTCTCTTTGATTTTCTGCTGCACTGGGTGTTGAACTCGCAGACTTATAACAGGTTAGACGAGTGCTTTACCACTGAGAGGTACTCTCAGGCCCCGTATGTACTTAGATTCTTTTCCTCTCTTCTCACTGTTGTAGAGAACAGACTCGGTGCTGGCATTATTACAGTAGAAAAGATCCACAATGAGGACATGGTTAGAAGACGTCACTGTGTGTTTGAAAGCGGTAGATACGTTTAGACATTGTATGACTCAGGATTAGAGACATGCACCATTTAATCCACATGCTTTTAACATGTAATGGTGCAGAGTGAGCATTACCATTCCAAATGAGAGGAACAGAGGTAGAGCAAGGAAAGGCTGGACTAAAGTAAAACCGGAGCCCGTCAGTACAAACACCAAACGCTGCAGCCGCAGGTTTAGCATCTGGGAACAATCAAGGAATCCGAAGGCCTCGGGTAGCCTTGCCTCTCTAGTTCTGCTGCCTACAGAACACATAGCCTCTTTTGCGGACTTGGGGGAGTTCCATCCCAAAGCCAATAGCTGCCCTCTGGAGATGTTCTCTGTTCCTGATGCCTTGGATATCTTGGGATTCCTTTGATTTCTGGGTATCATATACTCAGCTGGATGGTGTGAGCTCTCGGAGTTCTTTGTAGATAATCCAATCCTGCCCTATACTGCCTGGCCTTGGTGGAGTCAACACTCAACCTTGCACCATTTATGCTTGCAAAATTGGTACCAGGTAGATGATGCTTCCAAGTCCTGCTGTCAGCTCAGGATGGAGCCTGGGCCATTTGGACCCCATTTGTACCAGGTTCTGTGTGGTGACCCTGGGAAAGAACTTTTGGAGGTAATTACTGTCAAGATTCAGGAAGCCCCACTAACCTTGCGTTCAGTGTAGGTGCCCTCATTTCAAATGGGTTTGCATTTTCAACATAGAGGTCTTCAGGGAGGGGGTTCCCTTTGGAGTGTCTTTCTTGTTTTTTCAATGCAGAATGCCAGTTTCTTTTTGGTGGCACTAATTTCTTCAACACTTACAGATGCTTTGCACTGGTGTCCTCTTTCTCCACATTGAACTCATTCACAGGCCTTTCCTTGACCAACTTCATATTTTTGCTATTTTTCTCCTTTGCTTCCTGCTCTCATGTAAACCTAGACAAGAGTAGTAGCAGTGGTTACAGCACATCACGGATACTGCCCTGTCTGGAAATTTCTTCCAATAAACAAATCAGTCCACTACTTTCAGCTACAATTTCAGTCTAGTTCCTACGAGCGGAATACCGTCAAGTGTCGTTGCCAGAACACCATATGAAAGGGCCTAGATGAATACTCTTGAAAGTTTTCGTTCCCCTCTCAAACTGTACAAGCTGGATCTCCACTGTCGTCAAATATTTTCATTGTCTTAAGCTTCCACCAGAATGACTCATTAAATCGTGCTGAAGGCATTCAAAGGGTCTACTAGCCCAGGGTTCCAAAGGCCCTGCATTCCTCCCTCAAGCCAGTTCCAATGATTAGCAGGCTACTTGTGGGGTTCATTACAGCAACAGCTACACCCTTCCACATCGATTTTATGTATTGCTTTCTTTTCTCACCACTGCGATATAATATCCTGAAAAAGCAATGAAAGAGAGAAAGGCTCTGATCCACACAGTTCTGGGAGTACAGTCCATCATAGTCAGTAGCCATGGTGACAGGAGCTTGAGCCAGCTGGCTACATTGTATCTATAGTCAGGAAACCGAGGGAAGGAGTGAGGGAGGGGGAGAGGGAGAGACTGAGGGAGAGAGAAAATAATAACGCTGATGACCAATCAGTTACCTCTCTCCTTAACTAACCCAGTCTAGAAGCCCAGTCACAGATAAACCCAGAGGCATGCTTCCATGGTGGTTCCCGATCCAGTCATGTTGACAGAATTAGCCATTGCGCCTACAGTATTTTGAACTGACAGTACTTAGTCATGGCTGTGGTGTGTTGGGAGGGGAGTTTTCACAGACCACTTATAGAGTTCTGATTTTGGCAAATGAGGAGACTGAGGTGCTGTTTACTGAGATGAAGAACATAGACCAAGTAGAACTTGTAATTTTTACTTGGGAGGGAAATAGATCCAAGTAGAAATGTCAAGTAGACAGTGGGATGTGTAGATCTCAGAGAGTAGATGTTGGCCAGGCTAGAACTTTGAGCATCGTTACTAATGGAAACTAGTGTCACAAGCTTGGAAGGTATCGGACAACAAGGGAAGGTAAGAGAGACCGCGGAAGGCTTTAGACGATGCCTCAAGGACTCTCCAATACAGAGATTGGACAGAGGAGAGACTGGTCTAAGAATTTTGTCTAGTTCAATAGAAGAAAAATGAGGAGAAGGGTTGGGGATGTGTCTCAGTTTGCAGAGTGCTTGCATAGCACATACCAATCACGTATTCGTGAATTCAATCTTAGTATCTACTAACTATAGTTATCATATTGTATAGTACATCTCTAGAAAGTAGTCTTGTTATCTAACCGACATCTCCCTGACCCCATTTCTCACTTCACTTTCCCATTCTAGTCTCAACTTCTATGAGGTCAATAGTTTACAATTCCACATGTGGTTGAAATCATGTGATATTTATATTATTGTTTATATTCATCTATTGGGTGCCTTGATTGATTGACTGTCTTGGCTGTTGTGCGAGCCTGGGCATCTCTTTAACATATCGATCTTTATTTCCTTTGAGTATTCATCCGGAAGTGAGGTGACTTGATCATGCAGTGGTTGTGTGTTTCATCGGAGGGTGAAGGTGACAAACAGCAAACTGTTTTCCATGTAAAAAGTCCATCTTCAATGTTAGTTTCTGACTCCTAATCTATATTTTGTAAAATCCTCAAGGTTTCAAAGACCCAGGATCTTCACTATGTGGAACTGAACCTTAATTGAAAACCGAGTGTTGAGTTCTGTTTGTTCTGTCTTTGCACTCTTATGAGATTGAGATCACTAAGTACTGTGACCTGTTATGGTTTGAGTGTTGTGACATCCTTCACAGGCTCCAGTGTGAAGGCCAACATCCCTGCCTGTTGTGCTAGTTTGGAAAATTCTAGAAACTGTAGGAGGTGGGGACTAGCTCTAGGTAGGTCATTGGAATGGGCTCCTGTCCTTAGTTATTCTGTTGCTGGTCTTCTTTCTCTCCATCTCTCCTGTTTCCCCCCCTGCCTCATCCCCGCATCCCCTGACTTTCTGGTCTCGTGGTACGGACTTCTCTGTCCCACTCTATCTTCCCTGCCATGGTGGACTAGGTCGTTTGAAGCCGTTGGTCAAAAACGCATCTTCCCTCCTTTGTTTCTTCTCTCCCTTTATACGGGGATAGGTTTCAGGTATTTCACTGCAGCAATGAGAAGAACGACGACTATAGGATCCTTTTTCAGGACAAGTACTACAATCAATAGATCTTTAAGTGTTCTGAGGTTGTAGATGTGCAAGTCCCGAGTCTGGGCTGTGAGCATGCAGTGCAGTCCCTGACGGTGCTGCGGCCGCTGCAGTCGTCCCAGGCTGTGGTGATCTGTGGGCGCTGCACTGACTCCCAGCTCTGCTTCCTGAACCCCAACATATTACGTTGTGCTTTATGTCCTTATAGAGTGGAAGGCTCTCAGGTTTTGTGTGCTCTTCTTCTCTGATCTCTGGACCCGAGACTTAAAGAGAAGAGATTTCTTAGAAACACATTCTGAACCAGTCATTTCCAGCATCTTCTGGTTGGTCTGAAGCATGGTAGCTACCCTGGTACTTCCCTTCTCACACCAGATGGTCCTCCCTACTTGAATGAGGAATTTCATAAGAGAGTAAATGGGGGTGTACTTGAAGTGACTGGACAGAATCAGTTACCATGTAGCTAATTTTATTTCATATAATTATATTTATTTTGTTTTTTACGTATTTACCTTTATTCCATAGAGTTACATTTACCTTAATTTTATTTCTACAGGTTAGTAGTTTTTTATCATGAATATATTCAACTTTCACTAATGTGGATTTTTTTATGAAAGTATTTGGTTTCTTTATTTCTGTAAATAAGCGAGTGGTATATCTAATTCACAGGGTGAGAGTTATTTCCACTTGAATGTACATGTTTTAAATTTAAAAGACGATCACGGGGAAATGAATCGAAATTGAAGTAGGCAGGATTCATCTATTTCTTGCTCCCAATATGGGTAAGACATTGAATAAAAAGAGTTCTCAGATTACTTTGCAGTCTGTGGAATCCAAGGAATTGTACATGAGTGGATTTTCTTGGGATGGTTTATGTAGCATCTCTTAGACATTGGGGAAAACAAAATAATAAAGGAAATTAGCATTCCTTCCAATCTTACCACTAAAAAGTAAATTCTATTCTGTTATTATTCTATTATTATTATTATTATTATTATTATTATCAATTATTCCCATGTATCTTGTTTCGACATATGTAACCCCATGTGCCATTCTAAATTACCTTTTTTTTTTTTTTTTCAATTTTCTTTGAATGAAAGACGGCATTCCTGCATTTTTATTTCAGGAAATGTTTGGAAACAAAACTTTTTCTGTATTCTAGTAAAGGAAAGCTATTTAGAAAAAGGACTCAGTTTATTTTTATTTGTGTGTGTATGTGTGTGAGCGGCCCGAGGGGGTTACTGGGAACTGAACTCTTGTTCTCTGACTGAATATCAGGTGCTCATCGCTGCTGACCCATCCCTCCAGTTCCACCTTTTGAGACAGAGTCTCATATAGTCCAGGCTACCCTCCAATGTATTATAATCAAGGATCCCCAAGTGTTGGGATTATAGGCATGTGGGTCTACTGGTCAGCTCGGTTATCTTTAAGTTAATTGGTAAGGCTGGGGATGTTGTGTTGAATGAGATTTCTGGATCTGTTACTTAGGAATGAGCAGGCAGAGACTAAGTTTTGTGAAGAAATACTGAAATAATTCTAAAGAGGGGAACAGATGGGGAGGAAGGGATGTGGGGCTCGGGGGTGGGAGGTAGAAGGGGAGGAATAGATAGGAGGTTCTTGGGGACACTTGAGATGACTGTATATGGTTTGTCCGAAGAAGTCAGTGCTCCATTTCTGGGACATGTCACATACGTGGGGCTGACACAGAACTGTCTGTTGAATTTACCAGTGTATGAATGGAGTTGAGTCACTGCCCACGGCCATGTTCTTGATTCCACATCTTATAGTACGAGATAGAATTTCTTGTTCCTTCAAGTGGAGCCTGATTTGTTTCTTTCTAAAAGATCACTCATTGGCTGACCAACCGAAACATCTAATCCATGTGACAAACTTTACATGGTTCCTATCTGAATGTCTCTGTGAAAACCCCCCTACAAAGGCCCTGGGAATCTTTCTGAGTTTGGTTTCTTCTAGAATAAATCCTAAGACAGAGATTAGATTATGAATCTCTCTGGGGTTGGTCCTAGACAGTCGTCCTGGTGCAAAGATGGGAAGGTATAACAGGAGATGGTAGAGTGTGAGGGTTTCTAAGGGTTGTGCACTGACCACTGTCTCAATCTGACTATTGCAATGCCCAGCTTCTCATGGACTATGGGGTTCATTCACTTCGTTCTGTAGGTTGAAATAGTAGCCATTGATAAAGAGACTTTTTTTTTCTTTAACAAGTGCCAAGAATATCTCTTGAGTTATATACAAGCCTTTTCCTGCCCCAGTTTTATAAAATGAATTCTATCATTTCATGAGTGTGAGGTACCCTTGCTGTCAGAGTAACTGTTTTTTATCTATTTACCCATTAATGTGAAGAATATGTTTGAGAGCCCCAACCTGGGACTTGGCTATATAGTATTACATATACATGCTGCACCTCCTTTCTCCTTTAACATACAGTGTGGACACACACACACACACACACACACACACACACACACACACACTTGGCACCTGTTAAAGAAAAAGAAGCCTCGTTGAATATATATATATGTGTATATATATATATATTCATATATATATATGGAAATGTGTGAATATATATGAAATATATCTTAAAGTGAAATGTCTAAAGCACATAAAACCACATATGTGTGTGTATATATATAGACATTTCATTTTCAATTAGAATTATTTTGAAAATATTTATTTTATTATTTATGTATATGTGTGAGTTCATTCATGAATACATGCATATTTGTGCCCACAAAAGCCAGAAATGGGCATCGGACCCCCTAGAACTGGAGATACTGGTGGTTATGAGCCTGGTGTGGGTGATAGGAACTGATCTGGAATTCTCTGCAAAAGCAACAAGATTTCTTAACCAGTGAGCCATCTATCCAGACCCAGAAAGTGAGTTGTATTTTTGTACTGATGATTTCTTGGAACTTGAACAGGATTAAAAAAAAATGTTAACAGTATTAGACATGTATACAGATACAGTTTTGTTTGCCAACTTACAATGGATCCATTGAGAAAAATGCAAATGGCAAAGCCCAGATGTAGTGTGCTTGTAGCTTTCCACAGGGCACTTGCCCTCCACTTGGCACCTCGTGTCTTCTCTAGGCTTCCTCTCTTGCTTCTGGCAGGTCACCATCTGTGCAGAGCTCCTCATAGACAAATTGCTTCCTGCCACGTGCTAGATTGCTGGTGCGAAGGAGTACTTAAGAAATAATTGCTTTGGGAGATCTCAAAGCACTCAAGCCTCATGGACTCTTACCTTCTGAAGATGTTATTGGATGTAAGTTGGAGGCAAGAAAAGATTGGTCTAAACTATATTGGAAGAAGAAATGAATGAGTAGAACAGAATCAAGAAATGTAGCAAGGGGTGCTGGTATGTATGTGTGTACTTGTGTTTCCAGCACTTGGCAAGCTGGGCAGAAGATGAAAACATCAAGGCTGTATGATGAACCAGAGCCAACTCCTTTTAAGATGATCCAAGTTTTATTGTTTAAAATAAAATAGAAAAAAAAAATCAGCGCTTGAGAGCCTAGACATAATGTACCACATGACAGGATCATGAAGAGCCTGTATGCTAGAGAGATATTCAGTAGTTAAGAGTGCTGGCTTCTCCCTCAGTGGACATGGGTTCGATTCCCAGCACCCACAAGGCAGCTCCCGACCATCTGTAACTCCAGTCTCAGGGCGTCTAACGCCCTCTTGTGGCATCTGCAGGCACCGCACACACTCTGTGCACAGACATGCATGCAAACAGACACCCAGGCACATAAAACAAAAAGAACTGGGAGATTCTAATTTCTTCCAAGTCAGGATGGGAATGAGGTTTCGGGGTAGTATTAGGCTAAGCGATTTATATCATTCATGACGTTAAAGTATAATCTGCCCCCCAAGCAGAAGAGAAATTTCCATACTGTGCACGAGGCAGCATTGTGTGTATATATACTGTGCATGAGATGAGCCTCAATCAGAAGGAATTTAAATGTAAAGTGACTTTATTAGCCACAGAAATGCCTTGAATTGTTGTCTATCTCTGTTTCCTGCCTGATGTCTCTAGCACATTACATAGTATTTTATTTTAGTTATTCTTAGGTAAGTCAATAATTCCATTGTTTTGCATTAAAATCCCAGTTGGGTCCAATAAACACGTGAGTCCTGTCTAGACCTGTGCTGTGTAAAACTCTCCCAATTTATCTTGGCTCTGTTCTCCACCTCCCAATTCTGCTCTTGGTTGGCCAGCCTGCAGAGAGAGCTGCGGTCAGATCCTGGTTCCTGTGGGTGGCTGTCCTGCTCTCCCGCAGAGGCGCTGTCTCCAGCCTCTGCACATGTGTGCCAGGGAGCAGAGTGTGAGGAAAGGGTGGGTTTTATGTGACTAGGGCAGGTGCGGCTGGGGTCAATTCCCTCTGGATTCAGTGGACGCGCTGGTGTGGCTGTCCTCTCTCGTCCAGTGGTGGCTTTCTTCCTGCAGAGCAAAGGATGTGGGAAGCTGGGTGAGATAACTCTGCTCTTCTTCCCAACCATTCTTGTCCCTAGTCCTGGTGGGTGGGACAGCGTACAGACCCTCAGACAGTCGAGTCCTCTGGCATCCCTGATGGACCAGAGACGAATCCTTTCAAGATGAGCTCACATTTGCTCTGGAGCAGCCATCCGTTTTCCCCAGCAAGGGCGAAACAGTTCATTCCACTGCATCGTCCGCGCACGCACGCACGCACGCACCCACGCACCTGCATGCACGCACGCATGCGCGCGCCCTCAGCATGCGAACACAGTGAGGATTAGAGAAGAGGAGAGTCAGTGGGAGGGAGCAGGAAGGTCATGGGGACTGTGAATACAATGAAAACACATCACACACATATGAAGATGTTCTAACGGAATCCATTACTATGGGTAATGAACATATGCTAATAGAAAACTTGGAGAAGGAGGAGTAGTTTGTTAGAAGGTAAGCTGCCCGACTGTTTAGCCCACTATCTGGATAGTAGGTCCCTTTCCACTTCTCAGGTAGGAGTTTGGTGGTGCACTGAGCGATCCTCACTAGAACGCTAGAACAGTGGTGTCTGCATGGGCCAAACAAACCGCTACCGTATAAAGCACTCAGGAGCTTCGCTACAGCAACGCAAAACGGACCCGTGTAACCTGCTCTTCTAATTACTGTAATTTTTAAAAAAATTGTTTCATGGTGGGAATGAGCAGGCAGTTTATATTTTTCAAGGCACATTTTTCAGTGACCCCGTGGAAATTGTTCTCTTTTAGCTTAAGGCGATGGGGGAATCACTGACTTCATTCCCAGGTAAAGGGGGGTGGGAAGGCAGGTTAATTCCACTTATTCGTTTGTTTATTTTTATTTCTTTTGTTTTCTTTTATTGGATGTTTTTAAATTTACATTTCAAATGTTATCCCCTTTCCTGGTTACACTTCCAAAATCTCCCTATCCCATCTCCCCTCCCCCTGCTTCTATGAGGGTGCTCACTCACTCACTCACTCACTCCCACCCACCTCCCCGCCCTGACATTCCCCTACACTGGGGAATCAATCATTCACAGGACCAAGGGCCTCTCCTCCCATTGATGCCCAACAAGGCATCCTCTGCTACATATGCAGCTGGAGCCACAGGTCAATCCCTGTGTTCTCTTGGGATGGTGGTTTAGTTCCTGGGAACTCTGGGGTATCTGGTTGGTTGATATTGTTATTCTTTTTATGGGGTTGCAAACCCCTTCAGCTCCTTTCTCTAACTCCTCCATTGGAATCCATTGAATCTCATACATGCATGCAATGTATTTTGATTGTATTTACCTCCGCTCCTCCCGCTAACTCCTCCCAGATTCACCTCTTGCCTCTTCTCAGTTCAGTGGTTGGCTGCAAGCATCTGCCTCTGTGTTTGTCGTGCTCTGGCAAAGCCTCTCAGGAGACAGCTCTATCAGGCTCTTGTCAGCGTCCTCTTAACTGTGTGTGTGCATCTCTGTGTGGGTGTGGGCGTGCGAGTGCCTGTGGAGCCCAGCGTTACAGTTGGCTGTGAGCGTGGTCTCTCCTGGCTGTCATCTTCTTAAGTTTGCTTGTGCACCTGTCTTAGGAGACAGTGAGGTGGTAGCAGCCTTGGGAGTGCTTCCCATGTGATCATGAGACAACCTTGTCATGGCGATGGACGGCCAGACTAGAGCATGCTACGTGTCTTCCCACTGCTGTCAACTGCGAACGCTGGACTGACCATTAGCTCCACTTTCTTAGAGGACAAGAAACACATGGGAAGGAGCAGGAGATGGCTGTGTCCCCGTTATCCATTTCTCTAGTTATTCCTGTCATGAGCTCACAGAACTGAGTTGGGAGAGCTTCATCTCTTTGTCTCCAGGCATACATATATGTATATATGTATATATATGCATCCCCAGGGCACTCTTTGGCTCGGCCGCTAACCAAGTCATCCGCGCGCTTCCTTTATGGGATCTGACACTATCCCAGACCCCAGCAGTATAGCTGTAGGCTCTAGTAAACTCCTAAATTAAAAGTCAACCCAGTCAAGGGTATTTTGATGTCCAGGGATTTGCACGCAGCTCCCACTAGGATTAGTGCCAAGTCCCTTCTGACTTACTGAAATTAACGCAGAGCTTTCTGTCTTAGCACAATAAGCTACAAGCGCCATGTCAGATTTGCTTGCACGCAAGACTGCCTGGCCTGCTGCCACCATCCAGGGCTTCTCTCAGACCTCTTCCTGATTGGCGAGAAGGCCTAGAGATGGAGCAGAGCGGAGTCCATGGGCTTACACTCCTGACTGAAGATCTATTGAGAGTTGATGGCTTCTCCAGGAGGTAGCTTTAAAATTGTGTCAGTTGTCTTTAAAATCGTGGCCCCTGGTGAGTCGACCAGCTCCAGTGAATAGTCCCATACCCAAGAATACACACACACACACACACACTCCCTCTCTCTCTCTCTCTCTCACACTCACTCTATCTATCTATCTATTTATCTATCTATCTATCTATATACATATATATACATATATACATATATACATATATATACATATATACATATATATACATATATACATATATACATATATATGTATATACATATGTATATATGTATATATGAGGTGGCTCAGCAGTTACATCTGCTCTTGCTCTGCATAGGCAATCGAAGCTGAGTTTCGAGTGGGCCGGTCACTTTAAGGATGCTCCGTTTCCCTCCAGGAAGCACATTACATACGTAATGCAGTAGCCTAAAGAAAGCATAGAAATGCTATACCGACACCACTTTGGAAACTGTGAGGCTTGAGCTATGAAAGAAGTTGAGGTTAAAATGCAACCTTTGTCCATTAGGGATGTTTGCTACCAGAGAGGACTTTTCTTTTCGCTCTGTTCTAGGTTTATTCCGTGGCAGTGGCGAAGGTCATTGCCAAAAGCAACTGAGGAATAGAGGGTTTGTTTGGCGTACGCCTTGGGTCATGTTCATCCCGGCAGGGAGTCAGGGAAGGAACCCGTGGTAGGAACCTGGAGCAAGAACGGTGATGGAATGTGGCTAGCTGCTATCCGCACAAGCTCATGCTTAGTTATTTTTCTTTATAGTGATTAAAAAAATTCTGTGCATAACTGTTTTGCCTGCATGGATGTGTATGGACTGGATGTGCGCAGTACTCATGGAGGCCAGTAGAGGGCGCTGAACCCCCGGAAACTGGAGTTAAAGGCACTTGTCAGTGACAATGTGGGTGCTGGGAATTGGACTCAGGTCCTCTGCAAGAGCAGATGTAACTGCTGAGCCACCTCTAGCTCCCAGTGAGCTTTCTTTTATGGTCAGAACACATGCCCAGGGAATGCCGTGAGCCAGGACCCTTTCACATCACATAACCGTCAAGACCATCCCCAACAGACATCCCTCAATGGAGAGTCTTTCAGATGACTCCAGGCTGTCAGGTTGATGCTTAAAGCTGATAGGACAGCAAATAATAACGGTTGGGTATTTCTAATCTAAAGTCTGGAATGATCCGAAATCTGAAACTTGGGAAAAATGCACACCTGGTATCATGTGACAGATGACAGACAAGTGCAGGCTACCCACTAGGATATATTAATTTTCTGGTGAAAGAAAATTCCATTTAGTTATATGTGTAAAGAGTCTCTGGAGTGCAAATATATTTCATGTTTAGACTGGTATGGGTTCTCAGTATATCTCATTATGTATGCGCGTGCTCCAAAGTTGGGGGAAAAAAACCCTAACTCTTACATACTTTCAAGTATTTCTTAGATAAGGGATATTCAACTTATTCCTATGTATCTGATAGTATAAAACCTGCGAGTGTTTCCCAGGGGTGCAATGCCCTCTTTTAGCTCGGAGATGACTGCAGTCACACAGTGTACACACACACACACACACACACACACACACACACACACACACACGTGGGCGCACAGGCCAATGCCCATACGCATAAAATAGACATAAACGAACCTTTTGAAAATACACATTAGATGCTTGGATTTAACTAAAACTCTGTTAACAAGCTTTGCCAGACAGTTTGTCAGAACGTCAGCGTCTATCTGCAAAATGGCCACAGCGTTTACCTTGTGCTTGGTACAAATGTGATTAATGGTACGATTCTAAAGCAAGTATACTGCACTATCTACACAGAAAATTGTGTATTTAAGGTATAAAAGCACTATGCTGAGGGCCTGGCACTTGAGAGACAGAGGCAGAAGAAGCTTTTGAGTGCAAGGCTAACTTGGCAGCCCGGGCAAGACCCTGTCTCAACAAAAGAAAACAACAATAACAACAAATCACCCCCCAAACAAAACCTGCAACCCCTCATTCCAACCAAATACTCTGACAGAACACTTACTTAGCTCGTGCCATACTTTCTGCATTTGAACAGAATCTGGCTAACACTCAACCACCGAGACAAGAGCTCGTCCACCTGTTCGTGAGGCTGGTGGAATGCCTTAGTCAGCTTCTTGGTTTTAGATACTCAGGTGTCTGACCAGAAGCCACCAGACACATAACTGTAGTGTTTTGGTCGTACGAATTGTTATGATGCCGACTTGGCAGGAGTTTTTGAAAACAACATATATTGCAGGGCACTGCAACTGGCTAAAGTTCCTGTTGACTCACTGCCCCCCTTCCCCCTCGCCATGTGTGTCCCTGACAGGCAGTTCAGTGTGGAGAATTATCTCAGTTACTCAGCACTGATGGGTAATCAATGCGCTGGTCAGCCACTCTGTCACAAGGGAGAAAAGTACAGCCTGACTCTGGTCTTATAACGTGTGGTCAGTTAACAGTTTGCAGAAATGAAAAGAAGTGGGAACTCTGTAAAAAAATGGAAACAGACCTGCGGGGAGCTGTGCTGTAATGGGCGCGTCACCCTCCTCTTTCTCCGTCTGCGCCCATGCTGCCTGGCACTTAGAAAAGGGAAGCCATTTGAAAGCAGGGCTTAAGCAGTCGGCTGTTTGTTGCTTAAACTTTGATCTTCGGGGACCACCAGTCATTTGTAATCTTAGTTATCCCAGACTAAGCCTCACCGAGGAAAACAGTTCCCATTTGTTTCAAATACAAAGTAACAAAGCATTTGCTGAGAGAGGAGTTCATAGCCAAGGAAGAGCTTCCAATATGAAGTTCATACTGACTTCTCAAAGGATGGAACTGGAAGGTACCATGAAAACAGAGGTTAAATTTCATCCTCGTTTTTCTTGTGTGGAGAAGAAAACTGAAACCTTAAGCACCATGACTGTCCCCATTTTTCAGTGCAAGGTGACATTACTTTGTCCCATATGTGTGTGTTTCTACTGATGGGTAGAATTTTAGGGTTATAATAAGCTTACATGGAAATTAATAGAAAAGGGTATCGATTCATGATATAAATGGATACAACACACTAGACCCAGAACCATATAGAAATTTAGCAATTTCAAATAGATACAGAAAAACGGCCAATTCAGTAAACAAACACCGTCTTCGGTTTCTAAAATAATAATTGAGCATAAGAAAAGAATCCTTAAACAGTCCAGAAATAGCACAAGGCTTTAGAACCCTGCGGCTGGCATGTGGACCACAGGCTCACCTGTCTGAGCATCTGGTCCCCAATTGTTAGTGCTGTTTTGGGATGTTGCAGAGCCTTGTAGAGGCAGATCTAGCTGAAGGCAGATCATTGCTGGTAGGTGGGCCCTGAGAATTATAGGCGAGCTGCTTCTGGTTAAGAACTCTGGTTGCCATGGAGCGCATCCTGCAGAGGGGCTGTCCCAGATTCCCAACCATTAGAGATTACTCTATTTCCATTACTCAGAAACTATGAGCCCAAATAAGGCCGTCCTTGAAGTGGCTTCTGTCAGGGCTTTGGTCGTAATAGATAACACAAGCCTCAGAGTGGAAAGGTGCTTTCTCCGACTTGAAATCTAGAGCCCACAGAGGAAAAGAGCCATAAATCCCAACATAGAAATTCTCCATAGGGATTTATTTCAGCCTGGCATTTCATGCTTTGACCTTCTGAGGGTTGAAAGACAAATAAATGAGTGGATATGATCTTAGCGCCTTGTGTCCAAACTGAAGACACACACACACACACACACACACACACACACACACACAGAGAGAGAGAGAGAGACAGAGAGAGAGAGAGACAGAGAGAGACAGAGAGAGAGAGAGAGAGAGAGAGTTCAGAGAGAGAGAGAGAGAGAGAGAGAGAGAGAGAGAGAGAGAGAGAGGTCTCTGTGGTTTTCTGAGTTGGCAATCATGCTGTACATCAGCGATGTGCTTCCATCAGTGGGACGATGAAGACAGTCCCCACACAGGCTCTTACTTCAGCTGAGGGTGGGAACCTCAAGGCAATTAGGAAGACTCCTGGAATCTACAAGTATGACTCCCTGTCCTTCTGTCTCCTTTGTCCGTTGTCCATTTGATATAACATGGAGTCTAAGGGGAGAATAACATCGACTGAGAAAATGCTCCTTTCGGATTGGCCTGTGGCTATGTCTGTGGGCGTTTTTTAAATTAGTGATTGATGTGGGAGGGCCCAGCCCATGGTGGGTGGTGCCACTTCTGGGCACTGGTTTATAGGAGAGCAGGCTAAGTGAGCCGTGGGGAGCAAGGCAGTAAGCAGCAGCCCTACCCCGCCTCTGCTTCAGTTCCTGCCTCCAGGTTCCTGCCTTAAGTTCCTGCCCAACTTTCTCTCAGTGATGGACTGTGAGATGTAAAATAAACCTTTTCCTCAAATGAACTTTGGCCACAGTGTTTATCACGGAATGCAATCCTAACCAGGATACCTTGTAACTAATTGTTTTTATGTATGCACAGTTGCTCACCGTTCAAAACGGTTACAGACACCTGATTCCTATGGACTTCTACCAATCTGTTTCTACATCAGTGCTTCTAAAATATATTTGTTTGATTACGGCTGAGTGCAAAGATTGGCAGACGGTCTACCAGTTGGGGTCTGGATGAACAAATTAGGGTATAGACACGAAATGGATGCCATAGGCTGAGATAAAAAGAAACTGCCGTGTATCGAAGTAGAGAATCCTCTAGAAAGATTGTCAAGGGAGCCAGGTTGAGGTACCATATGGCTGCGACTAAAAACCTAAGGCGGGAAGGTCAAAAGTTCAAGGGCAGTCTGGGATACATAGCTTGCTTCAGGCTACTCTGGGTTACATAAACAGATTCTGTCTTGGGTGAAAGAAAAAAAAAATTATCAAGAGAAGGTATAGAACATGGAGAGCAGCAGCAGCTACCCTACCTGTTTTTCTCTTAGAATGATCTTGAACTCTAACCTCCGGTCTCCACCTTTCGAATGCTGAAACCACAGATGTTTGCCACGGGTCCAGCGTGTTGGTTTAAACATTTATAAAATTTAGGGCCACCCACAGGGCTCAGTAGGCAAAGGGGGCTGCCTCCAGCCCTGACCACCTGAGTTTGATCCCTGGGACCCAAATATGGAAGAAGAGACTACCAAAAGGTGTCCTCTGACCTCCATACATTTGTTGTGGCATGGGAATGCCTCCTCGTAAAGAAGTAAGTAAATAAAATAAATACTGTAACAGTTAATAAGTAAACTGTCTTGGGAAATAAATCTTTCTTTTAAAAAGATAACAAAGAAGCAATGATTGTGGACCCCTGTGACAAGCAGAAGGATAAGGGAGGAGGAGGAGGCATGGATGTCTTCACTGGGACCCTTACGCAGCCTGAAACAATATCAACAAATAACCAGAGATCAGAAAGAAAGAATATTAGAGAAATATTACTGTCCCCCTGTATGAACTAGGGTGGAAACATGGGAGCTTGCAGAGCATACATGTGGACCATTACCGTAAGGAACTGGAGTAGTCAACTGTCCGTGCTGGGCAGGAGAGTGGCAAATCTGTGTAGCCAGAAGGTCTCGGGCAGGAACTGACACCACAGGACTCCCTTTTCCCCAGAGAGCCTCAGTTCTGTTTTTAGAACCTTCCAGGTAATTGGATCAGGCTCCTTAGATTATGGAGGATAACCTTTACCTAAGCGCAATGGATTATAGATGTTAGCCATGTCTACAAATACCCTCACAGCGAAATACGGATTGATTAACTGGAGCCTCCTTGATAACTCCCCTCGCTCCCCCTCCCGCTCCCCCCCTGCCTTTCTCTCTCTGAAATCCATCTTGGGAGTAGAGAAGCTTCAAACCTCTGTGTAAAGGCAACGTGTATACAGTGTGACAGAAAAACAGGTCATATTCCCTGGGCTTTCTGAGATAATTCTGAGGTCAAATGCATTTTTGTTAAGTCTAAGATTAGAACCCGCTATTATTTTTGTGCTGCTATTGAACAAAATGCCACCAATTCAATTGGCAGGCTATTGATAGCAAAAGATGCCTTTTATTCCGATGGTGTTAAATACTTGTGTGCATCAGTGTAGCTTTTCCAGAGAGGCAGAATTTAAGGAATCACATGTCTCATTTGTAGATAAGAACATATAAGGAAGAGGTTTAAGGGGGAGGTGGTGAACTTTTCTTATCTCTTGGTGAATTTAAATCAGGCCAGACAATCAATGGTCACAGAAATCACCCTGGGCCAGTGGCTTCTGGGTTTGTCTCACTCCCTAGAAGAATAAGGAAACACAGACAAGGAGTGAGCAGAGCAAACATAGAGCAGAGCAAACATAGATTTATTAAGGAAAAGTGGAAGAAAACTCCCCCAGAGTGGGTGGGACTCCACAGGAGAAATGTTGGTATATGCTATGTCCAGTGGCCTTTTATGGGCCTAATGACCAGGACTGGACGGAGGCCAAAGTGATCTTTATGGGACAGGGTACTGTCTGAGTACACTGTTGGCTTAGCCAATAAGACATCCATTTGGCCTATTTAAGCTCCTCGTGGTCAGTCATAGAATTGTTAGTCCATTTAGGGGCGGGGGGCATGTGCTATGTAGCTAGCCTGTGACCCACCACGGGTCCCTGTGTCAAGAGGCAGATACTGAATACCTTGGTAATGTAAGTGTTGCCAAAAGGGAGGTGTCTCCTGTCTCAATGCTGTGCAGAAGGCTGGGAACCCCTACAATCTGAAATCTGGGTACTCAGGGGGGGGTCAGTGAAAGCCAAGCCCATGCATGAAGGCTTGAGATCCAATAGTGTAAGATATGGTCCAAATCCAAAGGCTTCAGAACCAGGGGCCACTGGCGATAGAGATGGGGATCGAACTCACACCTCCTCGGGCTTCTGTCTTGTGCCATCCTCAGTAGCTTAGCTGGAGCTCAAAGGCATCGATGAGATCAGTGTCTTTACTAGTCCAGTGGTAAAGAAGTGTCTTGAGACACATAAAGACATGGCGTCTTCCAAACTACCTGGAGCTCCCTTAGTCCAGGCTAGCTGACATAGAATTAAACATCGCACATGCCTTAGAATGTGAAAATTCTCCCTCTGGTGCTTCCGTTGGACCAGGCCAGACCAAGACTGAGATTCCATTTCAGGAAATACAGTCCTATCACACGCAACACATCTTGGGGATTGTCCACCCCTGATCTGCTCCAGGGACTGAAAACTGGCTGTGTCTATGATGACTCTAGAATGTTACCAAAGAATCCCTGTGAAAGACACATTCCTTTCTCCTATTCACCCATAGTTTGGGGTGGGGATTGGAAGTCATTTTTGGGGGTGAGAGCTGAGGCCGAGAGGAGCCAGCTTTTAAGACTATTTCTTACCTTCCGGCATCCTGTCACTACTTTCCACAGGCAAAATGCCGGCAGCAGTTCATGCATTACTTGTCTGTGGTGCTGCAAGCAGCTGTAGTAGATTTCTGCATGTGGCACTTCCTTGTCTTGTCTGACACGCAGAGAGAGCAGGCAGAGGCTTACCCGACGTGTTTCACATGCTGTACCTAAACATTAAAAGATCACTTTCACATCACATTCACTACGGCAATATGTACATCTTGTACGATGACTTTGGAACTTTAAAATTTGGAAGCGTTAGTTCACATGGGTGCCCAAACCTCCCTGCTGTTCAGTTTAATTTCCTACACACACTCGCGCGTGCGCGCGCGCGCGCACACACACACACACATGCACACACACGCACACACACATGCACACACGCACACACACACATGCACACACACACGCACACATACACACACACACATGCACACACACACACATGCACACACACACGCACACACACATGTACACACACACGCACATACACACACATGCACACACACATGCATACACACACATGCACACACACACACACACACGCATGCATGCACACACACACGCATGCATGCACACACAGGGTTGGGTGCCGTAATTCTAACCAGTGTGAGAAGAAATGGTACCTGATGCGGCTAAATCATCTTCATCAGTTGTGGTGTCCCAGAAGCCACCAGGGAGTAGGTGGCCAGCCCTTCCATTTCTCAGTGCCGAAGCTCTTGCATGTAGCAAACGTTTGAATGTTACCCCGTTCAGTGGGGCCTACCGGCTGTAGGTCGCTGGTTCTGTTTCCCAACTTCGTTAGACCAAAATCTCAGGCCCTGACTTTCTTCACCAGTGCCCACTTGTCTTGCTGTCCTCTGCTTTATTGTGATTTATGGAGTCCACGGAGGACTCTTGTTTTTGAAACCGTGTGCTCAACAAAGTGAGATATAATTCACACTGCTTTGAACTCCAAAGTGGGGCACGTAATGATAAAGAATGACCATTCTGCTTTTATTTAAACTGATACTAAGAAGTGTGGTACAGGATGAAAAACAATTAAGAACAACCCAATCACAGATGTCTGAGGTGGAGGTCAGAGGGAAACTCGTGGCGCTCTCCCTCCGCCATAGAGTGAGTTCTGGGTGTAGAACTCAGAGTGCCCGTCTTGGTACCAAGCACCCTTGTCCACCAAGCTGTCATGGAGGACAAAGCATGGGTTGTTTTGCTGTTGTTGTTTGTTTTCCTTTCTGGCTTATTAGTTGGCTTTATTTTTTGAGGTAGAGTCTTGCTGGCTGATTGGAACTCACCATATAGACCAGACTGGGTTTCAAAATCACAGAGATCTGCCTACCTCTGCCTTCTAAGGGCTGAGATTAAAGGCCTGCTCTGCTTTGACCTGTGAAATCACAGGTCGTCATTCCCAGAGACCTGAGTAATAATGTAGAGTACACACGTGCTATTTAGCAAGGTGGCATCATCTTGGGCGTTGAAATTTGTATACTTTATTGATTTTTGTTTCTTGAGAAATGAATTATAAACAAGTCAAATCCTAAATGTCTTCCCTCATTTGTCAAATATGGAGGTATTGGGCTGGAGAAACGGCTGGCTGGACAGAGTGCTCACTGGGGAAGTGTGAGGACCTGAGTTTGGACCCTCAGTACCCAGGTAACCCTGGGTGTGGTGTCTGTTGGGGAGGTAGAGGAGACAGGTAGAATTCAAGGGTTTCCTGACTACCCAGTGGCTCAGAAAGGGTGAGCTTCCGGTTCAGTGAGAAACCCTGTTGCAAAGAATAAGGACTATCACGTTTGTAAACCAGTATCAGTTCTAACTGCATTCTAACCTCTCACTGTACCCGCAGATAGGTGTAGCTTTCAGCTCTCATCAGTGAAGCACCTTTTGTAATAGACTGGGATCATTCTAGAAAGCCACAACTGGTCAAAACACAGAGAACGACTGTTGGTGGAGCTTCTGTCTGCAATGAATATATTTACAGCACAGCCCCTGCATCGGAGGCTCAGGGAACATCACAGAAGAGAGGGCAGGAAGAGTCTGAGAGTCAGAGGGCCAAGATTTCTGCTGTAAGACGGTGTCTGCCGTGTATGACGGGGAAGCTGAACTCTAAAATCTCAAAACAAAACAAAACAAACAAAAAACCCAACAACAACAACAACAACAACAACAACAACAACAACAACAACAACAACGGAAGACCTGTACAGTAACAGTGTGGATGGGAGCTCCAGGCCATCAGTGGCCTCTTAGAGAGGGACAATGTCTTTCCCAAGGACAAGCCTCTTGCTAGGGTATCCTTTACGAAGCTGTCAGCTCTAAACACAGACATGCGTGGGCGACACACGGACTTGGCCATTAATAACTGAAGAAGAGGTCACGAGTCTGAGGTGTGTCTGTGGAGGGTACCAAGGAGCTGGAGTAGTACACATGACATAAGCATAGTTCTCATGTATGAAATCCTTAAAAAATAGTTACCTTTGAAAGGAGGCTGCAGGGAAGGTACTCTGAGTGATTGGCCTCCACTCATGCAAGGCATAGGCTAGGCCACCCATGCACACATGTCTGCATGCACGGATGCATCACACAAACACAAACTAGGCAAGTAAAAAAATAGGTCGGAACAAAACACAGAAGTACTATTGCATATGCAATGCCAAAGGAAGAAAACAGAAGTCTCATAGACTGGGGGGATGAGAGTATACCAGACCTCAAGCGCTCCCGGGAATAGCTACTTGAAATACGCAGGTACATAACAGCCTCCGTACAACCCACAGGGTCCCTCTGGGTCTAACATTCAAGCCATTGGGATTCACAAAGAATGAGATTGTGATTCACAAAGAAAGAGATTGTACCTCGAAAACAGATTTTATGTTAAAAATCAATTCCAAAGGAAAGAAGCTGAGGATTCAAACTCCTGTCTTGCGAAAGAGGTTAAAGTCATTTGAAGGGTCCTAGGAGCTACCGAACTCCGACCCCCTTCATGACGTACTCTTTACCGAGTTTTCCATTGTGTCTCCAATTCTGCTGCTTCAAAAATAAATAAATAAATAATAAATAAATAAATAAATGTCTCATTTTCGACTCTGCTTCAAACATACAGTTCTGAAATATATCGTAGGATGTAAACTTGGCAGTGGGCCCTTAGGTGTAAGTCAGCTACTCGAGAAGGCAGAGGCTGATCAGTTAAAACATTTACCGAACGTCTTCGACGACGCCTGAGATATTGCCTCTGGGCCGTGGAAAATGCAACGCTGTCAGCACAGTGCAGTTCCTTCCCTTGCGAAGCGTACAGAAGGCAGAAGAGAGGCCAGGAGAATGATGACGTCCGCACTGCAGACGAGTCACGCTAGTGGACACAATGGGGCACAGCATCTTTTTAAGAATTCATTGCCTTCATCTACTCAGACTTGTAAACTGAACCCCCCCATCAAAGCGAACCCCCTTTCCTCCCCCCCCCCGTGGGTGCACTGTCCTGTGCGTTGAGCAGCTCCGTTTCACAATGTGGGTTCTAAGTGACCCCTGCTTGTTTCTTCCTGCTTCCAAAGGTATTTTGGGAGTCTATGGGAGTGACCACTAACTAAGCAAATGCATTAGGCACGGTCTCTGTTTTCCGACTTGAGCACATCCTTTTAGCGAGAGCGACGTGATGCGTCTGTTCGCCCGCAATGAGATCAGTTACCAGTCAGTGTACCACGCCAGTTACCCCGACTCTTGCCACAGAGGGAGGGACCACATTGGGTCTCAACTGGAGGTATCCTTTGAACAGGGCAGGGATGGAGAACACAGACCAGAGGCCTAGAGTCAACGGAGAGCCTGGTTTGTAAGATCAGAAGACTCCAAGACATTGCTGCTTCAAATGACTCACGGTTTCATATAGCCTGAAGCTATGGAGACTGTGACCGCCACAAACCAAAAGCCGTTGTGATGGCCAATCATGATTTCCAGTGTAGAGAGAGTAGCTGAGAGACAGGACTATTGAAGTGAGCGGCACCTTCCAGTGCTGGCCCTGGTACACGTAGGCAGGGTGCCTGGTGAGTGCTGTCTTTCGTTGCCAATTTTGGCACTCCCTGCTCACAGAAGACTTGGGCTTCTTTACCTTCCAACATGGAGGACCATCAGCTTCCCGGGTCTATCCAGGCATTCAGAGTCGTACTCTGAAAGCCTCCTGCCTTGAGTAGTAAACAGCTTCCAGGTTCTCCTCCAGCCTGCATGCAACAGCCATTGTTGGATACCTCCCCATTCCCTATTGTGTCAGCCACTCACTGAGTCCCCTCCTATGCACCCATTCTATTGACTCTGCCCCTGAGAGAGCCCTACTTAACCCAGTGAGCACTGACACCTCACTTCTCTCTACTTTGAACTTACTCTATCTGCTGTGGTTCAGACCCAGAGGCACTCAGACAGCCAGAGCCCCCTGTGCGCCTACTTATTCCATGGTTCTGTCGCCCAGTGATGTGTGAGCTATACCCACATGCCGTGTGAGGGACGCAGAGCCTACCCGGCTCTATCAAAATTACTGTTCAAACTTCGAGCTAAACTAAATCAGGCAGGAACTCGTGCTGGTTTAATTCTAATGCTTTCAGCCCTCGGGTAACTTTCTGCTTACCTTTTGGGGAAGTCAATAGTTACCAACCCAATGCTCTCTACATACCTCACCCCAAAATGAGACAAAAATTGTGCTGCTCTCCTTTAGATTATAGGAGCACAGCTAATAAGGACTCTCGGGCAGAATTTCTTGATATTCATTGAAATATTTGGAAATAGAGAAGGCCCGTTTGTCATCTTTTGCTCTGAGAGACAGCCAGTTCAGAGTTTGCAGGGAGCTGTTGTAATTAGTCAGCTAGATGCAGCCTAAAGCCACCTGAGAAGGGAATCGTAGCTTGGCCCGCAGGCGCATGTGTAGGGGATTGTCGTGGTTGTTAATTGATGTCGGAGGGCAGGCTGTGCCGTTCGGTTCCCTGAGCAGCTGGCCCTAGCTGTATGGGGGAAGCTAGCTAAGTGTGAGGCAGTGTGTGAGCCAGCACGCAGCATCACGCCGTGATCTCCGCTTCAGTTTCTGTCCTGACATCCCTCCATGATGGGCCGTGACCTGGAAGCTGCTATTTGGGAAGGGGACAGTTTGCACCCAAAGGTAGAATCAGGCACCTGCAAGTGGACCTGAGGGACTAGACACCGGAAACCAGATGTGGGGTGGGACAGCCGGAGCCCGGGCCTTGGGATCTTGACAAGTTAAAACCATAGCGTGCGGTGCCACCGATGACCCCAGATGCAATGGCTAGCAAGGAGGCTCGTGGTTAGGATGCTTTGTGACAACAACAGAAATCAGACCGGGACAGGAGCCCGGTGTATTTGATGGGAGGAAGAGGCATGAAGTTTTCCCAGAAGACTTGGGCCTCTTGGCATTAAGGGTAGGTTGGACTTTAAGAGGTGTCATGGAGTTCCTTGTTAATGGAAGTATTTGAATACAAATTATGTTCAGTGGAAAGACACTTGGCTATACGCTAATCCCGAGATGATGCCGTCTGAGCTCTTCATACCTTGATAACTTAAGTGTTTTCCGTCAGTAACTGGTTTGGAATTTGAGTGCGGAGAGACAAGGTAATTAACTCCCTTACTGCTGCGTGGTTGAGATTTGAATTCACAGCCCATGCTTCTAACGGCTGCGCAGTTCTCCCTACTGGACTCGGTGGGAGGCGACCGGATCTTCATCATCACATCATGAAGAAAGCCGTTATATCAGAAAAAGGTTTGCCCTGTTTAGGAAGGAAGCAGTTTGCCACCTTAAGCAGAAGCAAGGGTCTGTGGACGCAAGAAGCGTGAAGGAGTGGGGTCTGGAAACCAGATGTGGGGTGGCCCATCCTCGCCCCGGACCTCGGGGATTTGGACGAGTGGGAACCCTAGGGCGGGGTACCGTCGATGACTCCAGATGCAACGGCCAGTCAGCAAGTATGGCTGAAACAGAAATGGGTTGTCATGGAAACAGGCAAATCCAAAGGCCAGAACTTGGAGTCCAAACCAGGTCAGACTGAGGTGGTATCTGAGGCCACAGCTGGAGCAAAGTGGGCACACACAGGGCCGGGGCAGACAGGCTTTTTGACTGCATGGCTGCCGCTCAGCTGGTTCTGGTCCCTGCTGGCTGCACACAGGAGCCCGCTGCCCCTGGAGAGCCTTATGGTCTTTCTCATTCTACTGGCAAGTAAACAAGCTTTCTAGAGCTTCCTGTTGCCTCAATTGCTGGCTCCTGCTTCATGGAATCTGTGAGAAGCTTCAGAAAGAACGGTTCTGATGTGTTTATAAAAAGATAAAGGGGGGAGGTGTTATGTTCTATGGGGGTGTGGTAAGGTCCGGGGAAAAGGGAGGTGCCTCCGCGTGCCCACGCTGAGGCATCCCTTTCCCCAGAGGGGCTAGCCACACGACATAGCATAGAATAGTTTATTCACGGCATGGGGAGGGGAGTTAAGAGGGTAGTAGGGAAGAGAAGGGGGTGGGGTTGTAGGGCAGAGAGATAGAGGGGGGGGATGGGGAGAGGAAGGGAGGAGTAGAAGAGGCCAGCCATGAGCACGTGGAGAGAAGGGGGGAGGGGAATGGGGAGAGAAGGGACAAAGGGAGAAGAGGGGAAGAGCAAGAGAACAGGCGAGCAAGAGAGGGAGGAGGGGGTAAGCAATCCCTTTTATAGTCAGGCATACCAGGCTGTTGCCAGGTAACTGTGGGGGTGGAGCTTAGACAGAATGCTAACAGGTTCTAGCTTCAAACAAATTTAACTATGATACCTTTCTCCCCTTGTGTGGGCCTAAGCCTGGTTCGGAATCAACATTTTTCTCAGGGTGTCAGCCCTTGAGTCACAGAGACTGGCTGGAAATCACAAGACTTAAGGAACAAATGTTTGGCTTCACTAGACTGCAGGAGAGGGCGGGGAGGTGGTGTGGTAGTGGGTGGGGAGCTAGTTTGCATTTGAAAACATCCCCTGCGCTGCCGCTGTGTGGAAAGTTCTCTTAGCGTCCCAGTGAGCCTCGTTTAAATCTTGTTGATCCTACCTGCTGACTGTTCTGCCCACAGCTGGGAGGACGCCTTCCTGTCCTGCTGGCCCCCCAAGGGGGACTTTCATCTTTAGGTCCTCTCATCTCTAGTCTTGTGTATTTTGAAATTATAATTTGTAAAAGGTTTTTGAGATTATAATGTCATTACAACATTTATCCACTTCCCGTTCCCCCTCCAGCCCCACTCACATATCCTCCCTGTTCACTTTCAAGTTTATGACCTATTTGCATATATATGTCCGTATGTATTCCTAAATATGTCAGTTCAGCCTGCTCAGTCTATGTAATGTTTCTTGTGTGTGTTTCAGGGCGGCCATTTGGTATTGGATAACCAGTCGATGCACTCTTCCCTGAGGAGGATTGTGTCTCCCAGTCTTGGCATTTCTTAATTGCTCTTAGTTCTTTGTCTAGGGCTGAGGCTTCATGGCTTTTCTCCTTTCCTGGTTACCTTGTCTGTAGGTGTCGTCCTTGCTTACATCACAAGTAGGCAGCCATTTTGTTCGCTTCCACATGTGTAGCTTTTCTCATGTTTTTCAGAGACACGGTCTCAGGGTAAGCTCTCTCCTTCTCTGGCTCTTAATTCTTCCTCCCACCTCTTGCACATCGATCCCTAAGTCTTACGCTGTAGATATAGTTAGACCTCTGCAGGCCTCCTTTTCTCCAGTGCCCTGGCTTTGGAGACCTCCAGACTCTCTGACGAGTCTCTCTTCTTTCCTTTTGATTTCTCACCATCCCTCTATAGGCAGCTTCGGTGTCCTAAAGTTTCCGGGTCACATCCTTCATCCCTAAGGTATTTGGACTTGGAACTTCCGATTCCAGGAATATTTTTGCATAGCATCGTTTTATTTAACTTCCCTCTCAGGCCCGTGAGACTGCTCCACAGTTAAACGTTCTTGCCTCCAGATCTGATGACAGGAGTTGGATCTCCTGCACCCACATGGTGAACAGAGAGGACCAGTTCCTGCAAGTTGCCCTTTGACGTCTTACAGCGGTGACCGCTCGTACACGGAGGCAAAATAAATGTAAAGGAAATGAACAAAAAAAACAACAAACAAAAAAAAAACCCACCTTCATGTATCAGAATTAACATAGAGTCACTTGGCTGGGCACCATGGCTCACACCTTTAATTCTCCCGCTTGGAAGTTTGAGGCAGGGGAGCTCCTGTGAGCTCAAGGCTAGCCTTGGTTGACAGCATAGGGCTGTAGCTCAACCACTCCTGCAATGAAGGAGCCATTTACATCAAATTCTGATAAAGTGGAGAGAGGGAAACTTGAGAGGAAAGACTTCATATTTGCTCATGTGACAATAAGACCCTTTGCAGAGTCTCTGAGGGTCTATGTGTTGGCATCAGGAACTGGCTTTACAGTCTCAGGTCACCTCCGATTCCAGCGATGACGACGACGATAATGACGACGACGACGATGATGTCACCCATAGGCGACAGGGATCTGCTCATCTGTTGCCATGGCAATTGCCATACGTTCCCAGTGTCCTCCTGGCCCACCTGCCCACCTTTACCTGCACCAGCGGGGCACACAGTTACGTCAAATAGAAGGCAGACCCCCGACCTTTTCCCTCTTTCCTCTCTCTTCTTCGTCACCCACCTTTTGGGTCTCCCCTCCCCTCCCATGATAAACCTCTCCTGTGGAACTGTACTGGCCTGGTGTGATCTGTCTGGATGAGCCAGCCTCGATTCTAACATGACACTGTGTGCACACTGAAAAAAACTTCCAAAAACAAATAAACAAACAAACAAACAAACAAACACTCCAACAGCACAGAGAAGTTTAGAAAAGCTGGTTCTATGAAAATATCTCTCCATCAGCATTGACGCTGAGTAAATGTCTTTGACCAACTCTTGCTGAAGCCAGACATGCAACCTGAAGAATTATCCTGTCCCCATCTTAGGCTTAAAAGCCATTGTATAGTAAATACAAACTAGGCTCCTTCCTGTTTGTGATTAAACCTCTGTTTCTCAATTCTTAAAGTATTTCTTAATACCAGACAAACATCAGCCCTCCCCCTTGCTTCCCTCTCCCCAACAGTCTAGCAACCACTGGGGTTCAGTCTGGGACACCTTCCACTGGTGCTCTTACTAGGATATTCATTTGCTACCTATGAGGTCAGAGTCAGGGTCCAGTCCTGTCCCAGTAGGTCCTTAGCTCTGTTTGGTTTGGCATTGCTGTACATATGGGGTCTCGAGCTCCTTAAGCTCTTCCAGTTCTTTCTCTGATTCCTTCAACGGGGGGGGTCCTGTTCTCAGTTCAGTGGTTTCCTGCTGGCATACGCCTCTGTATTTGCTGTATTCTGGCTGTGTCTCTCAGGGAGCGATATGCTTTCACATTTTGATAAATTTGTTCTAGGCATCTAGGGTAATTCGAGCATTTGGGCTAATAGCCACTTATCAATGAGTACATACCATGTATGTCTTTCTGTGATTGGGTTAGCTCACTCAGGATGATATTTTCCAGTTCCAACCATTTGCCTACGAATTTCATAAAGTCATTGTTTTTGATAGCTGAGTAATATTCCATTGTGTAGATGTACCACATTTTCTGTATCCATTCCTCTATTGAAGGGCATCTGGTTTTTTCCAGCTTCTGGCTATTATAAATAAGGCTGCGATGAACATAGTGGAGCACGTGTCTTTTTTATATGTTGGGGCATCTTTTGGGTATATGCCCAGGAGAGGTATAGCTGGATCCTCAGGCAGTTCAATGTCCAATTTCTGAGGAACCTCAGACTGATTTCCAGAATGAGTCTGCAACCCCACTGTTTCCTTTCTCACATCCTTTAGCATTTGCCTGTTTTTGATCTTAGCCATTCTCACTGGTGTGAGGAAATCTTGGGTTTAAACCTCTGTTTCTCAAGAATTGGGCTGTGCCCTACCTGTGACCTTAACTAAAATGGTTCTGTACTGCCTGCTCCCGGAATGGCGATCACGTCTCTGTTTCAAAAAGTTGTTTATGACTTTCTTGCAGCCTTACCTTTGTTTCACAGGTTATGACCACGGATGACTGCCATCGTTTGCCCACCTTGCTAGCCTGTCTTTGTGTAAAGAGGAAAGAACTTGCTATGCTTGTGTTCTTCTCCCGTAATCCCACCTATTTTATCTGCCAAATCCCCCATTTAGAAGCCCCTTACCTGTGAGCTTTCTAAAAACATTGTCTTCCTCACTTCCAAAGCTGACCTCTCTAACCCCACCTTGAGTTTAAAATAATAAATGAATTATTGTTATTAAAAAATAAGGTCTTACTTTAATTTCTTGCTTTAATTAGTTTGCCCATGATGATCTGGGCCATGGTGGTCTTTCTCCTCCCGTCTTTGGGATTAGCACACCAAAGGTGCCTTTGTGCCGTTATGAGCTCCCTGTCTGTCACTCTTCAACACATGTGTTCCAGAATGAGAACTCTTCCTCCGTCCCAAATGAACAGAGCGTGTCTGTGGGGAGCCTTTCCGCCTGTTCTTATTTTAACAAATTGGTCGAAGACTAAAATAATGAACCATCAAACGTTCAGCTTTAAAGATCGCAAGAAATGATTGAAACATACGCTCTTTATCTATTAGTTCTGACTATCATAGCACCGGGAAGTGGAGAGAGAGAAATGGGGTTTTAGAAATGGGGTCTGTCCTACACAGGATGGGAGTGCTTTTTTAGAGAGAATCTTGCTACAGAGCATAGACTGGCCTCCAAGTCTTTTTTTTTTTTTTTTTTTTTTAAATTTATTTACTTTAAATCACAATTGCATCTTCCTCTCCCTCCTCTCTCCAGTCCCTCCCTCTTAACCCCACCCCCATCATCTCAGCCTTCTTTCTCCTCAGAAAAAGAGAGCCCTCCTATGGATATCAACCTACCTTGTCATATCAAGTTGCAGTAGGATTTGGCACATCTTCTACTGTGGCTACGCAAGGCAGACCAGTTAGGGGAAAGGGATCCAAAGGCAGGCAACAGAGTCAGAGACAGCCCCTGTTCCTGCTGTTAGGAGACCCCTATGAAGACCAAGCTGTGCAATGGTTACCTATGCGCAGAACTTGTATGCCAGTCCCATGCATGCCCTCTGGTTGTCGGTTCAGTCTTGTAGGCCCCTATGTGGCCAGGTTAGTTGACTCTGTTATGTTTTCTTGTGGTGTCCTGGACCTCTCTGGCTCCTTCATTCCTTCCTCCAGCTCTTCAACAAGATCCCCCAGTCTCTGCCTAATGTTTGGCTGTGGGTCTCTGCATCTGTTTCCACAGATTCCTGGGTAGAGTCTCTCAGAGGACAGTTATGCTAGGCGTCTGCCTTCTGCCTGCAAGTACAGCAGAGTATCAGTAACAGTGTCAGGGGTGGTCTCTCTCTCTCTCTCTCTCTCTCTCTCTCTCTCTCTCTCTCTCTCTTCTTCCAAATACCCCTTCCCATGCTCTAAATAAACTCTATTCTATACTATATATGTCCTGTGGCTGGTACCTCAGGGGCAAGGGATACCTCAGCATGGGCCCACAGAGGCACCTCCTTTCCCCTCACCATACCTCACTCTACCAAACATATCCCTGACTTCCCTTTCTTTTTAAATAAAACACAACAGAAATACTGCACATCTCAGGGTATTAACTTGATATTAGTTTTACATCTTAGGGCATCTGAAAATAGGGCCCAGTGTCTACGTTTTTAAATTGTTGCTAAATTGCTGAACAGTTGGATGTTTATGGAGCACAGAATAGCTAAGCAGTTAATCATCTGTCTTCTCTTTTATCTTTCCTCTCCGTGGCCCTGAATCAAGTCAGCACAAAGGCAGAGAGCAGAACAAAATCTTTTAGTGTGGCGACAGGCCAATTGCTGTGTGTGTGCACATGGTATCTGTTGGTGAGGTGCCCGTGGGCGGCAGGCTGTTCCTTGTGTAACTGTCCACCCGGTCTTGGTAAGGTGTCTCTGGCTTCTGGAATGTAGTAGGTTCTCTACCTCAGAAACCGACTGATGGACATCTATCTCTCGCAGATTTCCCAGCTATAAAATGTGGCTGGTTTGTCTGTTTGCTTTCTTTCCCCTTTAAGAGTCCTATCAGTGAAGATGTTAAATAGCAAGTTGGCCAACATTTCCCAAATACTGTAACTGTCTGGGATGCCAACTGTTTGTTGGAACGTACTGTTAACTTGGGGTAGAATACAGTATTTCAGATCAGGAGGTATAGAATCTGTCTCGTTTCTAAGTTCAACTCTGTTACTTCACTCTGGGGCTCTAGACAAGCTATTTAACCCTTCCGGGTTTCAGTTTTCTTGTCTGATGTAAGAAGACAACAATACTCTTGCTTTGGAACATTACACGGAAGCAGCTTGGAGTAAGTACTTACCGTATGCTGGTTCCGGTAGTCAGCTTTTCACCACTGTGACAAAATGCCTCAGACAAACACCTTATAAGTAGGAAAGGTTTATTTTGCCTGCAGATTCGTAATATGTTGGCTTCCTTGCTTTTGGGCCAGTAGCAAGGCAGAACATTGTGGTGGGGGAGGAGGAAAGTTGTTTACTTGAAGTTGAGTGAGGAAGATCGGGGAGGAGGTAGAGGAGGGAAGGCTCTGCATCTCGAATGTTCTTTTTAAGGGTATAACCCTAATAATCAGCTGCCTTTCGCTAGGTCCTACCTTCTAAAGGTTCCGCCTTCAATTTGTGCCCCATAGGGGACCAAGCTCTTAGCACAGTGAACTGTGGGTGGTGTTTTAAGATTGAAACCATAACATCAGCACATAGGAGGTAACAATAAAGGCTATCATTATCAGCATTTAAGCATGGAGCATTTATATCTCTTCAAATTGCTAAGACTAAGACGGTATGCAATCCTTCAATTAGAGCCAGCTCTGCTGACACAAGAGCTGAACGTGCCCATGTGTCTCAGTGCAAACACGAGCTATGAATTGATTGGAATCATTTCACATATTTAAGGAATGCCTATAAATAAATTGAATGGCGCACCTAAATGCCCAAACCTTTTCTCCCTAAGCAGAATTGATTCCCCCTTCTAGTAGACCTTGGGGAGAGGTTAGATTAGAAAAAGGAGGGAATGTCAACAGAAGGCAGTCCAAATTGTCCTAAAACTGAAGCTGGACAAACTCAAGAAAGTCTTTGAAAGAACAGAGATGAGTCCTGATGAGGTCTAACACGCACTACTAATGAGATGGGATGCTAGCCTAACATCTGTGTGTTTGACCAGCACGCTCACAGAAGGCACTAAGGAAGTCGTTCTTCCATTGAACTGGCTTTCACAGTCTCGGTTTTATTGTCTCAGTCTGCCCACTGGCTTTGGCTCCTTTTATTTACTTGTCTCGCAAAACTCGTTTTTCCTGTTGGACCAAGGCCCACTATGCAGGCTGGAAAAGCCTTTATGAGCCCTGCCCTGAGAGGATCATGCTAATAATGACTGGAGTCTGTAGTAAAATTTCAGTTCATTGGGCTGGCATTGATTGTGTGTCTTTAAATATGCAGCTGCAGAACAAGGACCTGAAAGGGATACAGGGATTACTTAGTTCTGGTTTCTGTCCTCGGAGCAATTAAAAGCCAAGGGGGACGATTCCAGGTTTAAAATATCTATATGAGCAAAAGGGTTGGGAGTTAGCAAGCTGCTCAGAGAACAGTGGATGGAGGAGTTGATTCTTTGTGGGCAGAGGACGAGTCTATTGAGCAAAATATGGAAATCATGGCTCTTGATGAGATGGCGTGGCTCTGAGCAGCTTTTGGAACCTGGGTCTGTTGGTTCTCTCAGAATTACATGTTTGCCTAGCACACCATTACTGATGAATGCGTGACAAAGGTACTCAAGACTTCTAATGAGAGGTTTACAGAAGGACGGCTAAAATATGGGGATTCCTTTTGCTTCTAAATTCTGTTTTCTTTTCTATTTTCTTCTGATACATTTCACTCCCTTTTGCGAAGCTCCAAAAAGCCAGGAGTTGTCCTACCTCATACTATTCCAACCAGAGGAGAATCTGAAAGTGGTGGGATTTGGGGAACATTACCCGGAGTCCAGATGCTTTAGGAATAACATTCAGCTTTTAGTTCACTTGAGAGAAATCTGGTCCACTGGCAAAGTAAAATCTCTATTAAAAAAGACTTAATGGGAGCTGGAGAGATGGTTCAGTGCGTAAGAATGCACATTACTGTCTCAATCTGAGCTCCCTCCGTAGCATCCACTCAGAGAGACTTACAACCTCCTGACGGCCCAGCTCCAGGGGGATCTGATGCCTCTGACCCTGGTGGACATCTACACACACACACACACACACACACACACACACACACACACACACACACACACACACACCCACAGATCGTCCACAAATTAAAAAAAAAAAACAACCTTAAAAAACAAAACAAAACAAAAATAAGGATTAAAAGTCAGAGCTTCAGATTGGATTTTGCTCTTGTGATGGAATGCTAGCCAAAAGCATGTTGAGAGAAGAAAGGGTTTATTTTAGCTTACAGGTTACAGTTCATCACTGAAGGAAGCCAAAGGCAGAGCCTCAAACCTGGAGGCAGGAACTGAGGCAGAGACCAAGAGCAGTGCTGTTTACTGGCCTGGTTCCTCCTGCTTGTTTCCTATACAGGCCAGCCCCACCTGCCTAAGGAGTGCACCACCCTCACTGGGCTGGGCCAACATACACAAATCAGCAATTCAGAAAATACCCCACGGATATGCCTAGAAGTCAACCCGATGGAGGCAGTTCTTTATCTGAGGTTCCCTTCTCCCTGTTCTGTCAAGTTGGCAACCAAGATGAGTCATCACAGGCCGTGTGAAGATTGAGGAGGATGATCGCCTTACTCCCATGAGGCCTTATGTTCAATCCCCTGTACTGAAGATGGAGGGAGGGATGAGGTGGAGGTTGGGGAAGACCGATAAAGCTTAATCTTCTAGAGAGAAAATGGTAGCTGACAAATGGTTTTCCAAGCTCCAACCCGGGCTTCCTATCCTAGTCAACCATTTGCTCATCTCCCTTGTCGTCCATCTGTAGACGACAGTTCCTGGCTTCCTAGGGCTCGGTCAGCTTTGGGTGGGTGGCTTTCATGCATCAGGTCCTGTGTCATCCTTTAGGCTGGAGCTAGCTGGAGGAGGAGGAGGAGGAGGGAGGAGGAGGAAGAGGAAGAGGAGGAAGAGGAAGAGGGAGGAAGAGGAGGAAGAGGATGAGGAGGAAGAGGATGAGGAGGAAGAGGATGAAGAGAAAGAAGGGGAAGAGGAAGAGGAGGAAAAGGAAGATGGGGAAGAGGAAGAGGAGGAGAAGAAGAAGGAGGAAGAGGAGGAAGATGAGGGAGAGGAGGAGGAGGAGGAGGAGGAGGAGGAGGAGGAGGAGGAAGAAGAAGAAGAAGAAGAAGAAGAAGAAGAAGAAGAAGAAGAAGAAGAAGAAGAAGAAGAAGAAGAAGAAGAAGAAGAAGAAATAACTAACTGCGTCCCAGTGTCCCTCTTTCTGCCTCTTGATTGCTGATGCTATGTGACTGGCTGCCTTCCCCACCGTGAGTGACCTTAGCCTCTTGCCCTAGTTTGTTTCCTATGGCTGTGATAAAGCACCACGACACAAAGCAACTTGGGAGAACATGGTTTGTTCCATCTTCCAGGTAACAGCCCTTCACTGAGGGAAGTCAAGGAGGAACTCAAGGCAGGGGATGAGGCAGAGACCATGGAGGGATGCTGCTTCCCGGCTTGCTCTCCGTGCCTAGCCCAGCTTGAGGTTTTTCCACATAACCCTCTCCTCAGATGACTCTAGCTTGTGTTTAGGGGACAAAAACTAGTCAGTGCACACCACAAACTGTAAGCCATGGTAAGGCCTTCTTCTAAACTGTGGCTTAGAAGGTTTGTTGGTTACAGTGACAAGAAAAATCAGTTCTGGGGACCGAACGCAGGTCCTTATACATGTTAGGCAGGCAATCTGTCACTGAGCTCTGTCCCCTGTCCTCCGATACTCTTCATAGATCTAGTCTATGTCCAGGATCCTTTTTCCAGTGACTGTTCTAATATCTCCATGGACTATGCTGAAGATTTGGTTATTATTTTAAACGCTGTGGTGATGCCCTGACAGACGGACGTTTTAGACCAAGCAATGACATGACAAGATTTGAGTTCGGTCTTGGATTGGGGTCTGTTCATTCATTCGTTTATTCATTCTGCTTCTGCAAAGAGCTGACATAATTGGGCCTTGTTTTATTAGCTAGGATTATCTATACCAGAGTTGTATTAAAGGTCAAAGGCAATTGCTTGAAGCAGTCTGAGCTGTTTGCTGCTTGCTTTGATGTGGCAGTCAATGTGTAAGGAATGGGTTTACCTGGATTTTTGAATGAGGGCAAAACTGTACATGAATAGATCTTTTAAGAAAAACGTATTTCGATGGTATGCACTCATTGATAAGTGGATATCAGCCCAAATGCTTGAATTGCCCTAGATGCACAGAACACGTGAAACTCAAGAGGGATGACCAAAATGTGAATGCTTCACTCCTTCTTTAAAAGGGGAACATGGATACCCTTGGCAGGGAATAGGGAGGCAAAGTTTAAAACAGAGGCAGAAGGAACACCCATTCAGATAAGATGGATGAAGCAAAGAAGTGCAGGCCGACTGGAAGCAGATGTAGATCTCTCCTGAGAGACACAGCCAGAATACAGCAAATACATAGGCGAATGCCAGCAGCAAACCACTGAACTGAGAAAGGGACCCCCGTTGAAGGAATCAGAGAAAGGATTGGAAGAGCTTGAAGGGGCTCGAGACCCCATGTGAACAACAATGCCAAGCAACCAGAGCTTCCAGGGACTAAGCCACTACCCAAAGACTATACATGGACTGACCCTGGGCTCCAACCTCATAGGTAGCAATGAATATCCTAGTAAGGGCACCAGTGGAAGGGGAAGCCCTTGGTCCTGCTAAGACTGAACCCCCAGTGAACGTGATTGTTGGGGGGAGGGCGGTAATGGGGGGAGGACAGGGAGGGGAACACCCATAGAGAAGGGGAGAGGAGGGGTTAAGGGGATGTTGGCCTGGAAACCGGGAAAGGGAATAACAATCGAAATGTAAATAAGAAATACTCAAGTTAATAAAGATAAAAAAATGTATTTCGCCTAGGATTATTTAATAAGTCAGTTAGACATGTGAGAATTTTTTTTATATTTATACATTCCATTTTCTGGTGTCTGAAAGCCAGTTACAAGCAGGAAATATGTTTAGGCAGGGAAAGACTGTATAGTTTACAGCCGAGGGCCACTGGTTTATACTGGAGTCATTGCTTGAGATTCCCACACATTCTCCTTGATGGCTGTCAGCAGTTGAGTCATTCTTTAAAATGGTCTGGACTTGACCTCTAAAGTTTTATGGTAGGAAGCAATCCCACACTGGCAGGAAGCTGTACTGAACGCCCTATAGGCCATTTCCACATAAGAGTTTCCGTTGCACAAAACAAATCCATATTCATTCTGATGATTTCCTGTCATTTTTCTCTGGCTCCCAAATGGGAAAGATTAGATTCAAGCTTCCTCTCATAAATTACAGTTTTAATTCAGAAAATTTGCATAAGACCCAAACACCGAGCCTCTCACAAATAGTTGAAATAAATACGGCATCTATGTACCACATTATCTATTCATAGAGTTTCAAATTACAAATCATCTAAGTTGATAGAATAGGATGGTGGTCAGATTAAATTCCCAGTGCCGAGATGAAGCCAGAGGAGCTGGCCTACTTAATGAGCACCAGGACCCTGAACTAGAGCCCGGGAAAGCGTTAGGAGACTCACGGACTGAAATAGAATCCCAGAGCAGGCGATTTTAAAATGAAGCAAATATTTGGAGGCTAGTCTGCATATGAGGACCTTAATAAGCCTCGGATCCAGGCCAGCGGTCTGTGTTCACCCCACACTCAGGTAGATATTTGGTAATCTCAGTCCACGCCAAGGAGCCTTGCCTGGAAGAAACCAGGTCTACTGATCTGCTTGTATTGTAGCTGGTGGAGTGAACATATGCTCATCTCATTTCTGTTTAAGATATTTTTATTTATTAATATCAACATAATCATTATTCTCTGTCTACCATCTATTATTTGTCATGTGTCTAATATCCATCATCTATCCATCCACCCACACATCTGTCCATCCATGCACCCATCTGTCCATCTATCCACCCATCTGTCCATCGATCCATCCATCTATCCATCTACTATCCCTCCCTCTCTTATCATGTATCTATTATCTATCTATCTGTCTGTCTGTCTATCATCTTCTGTCTATCTATCTATCTGTCTATCAATCATCTATCTACCATCTGTCTGTCTATCTATCTATCTATCTATCTATCTATCTATCACCTGTATCTATCTATCATCTGTATCTATCTATCTATCTATCTATCTATCTATCTATCTATCTATCTATCATCTGTATCTATCTATCTATCTATCTATCTATCTATCTATCTATCTATCATCTGTATCTATCTATCTACTATCTATCTACTATCTATCTATCTATCTATCTATCTATCTATCTATCTATCTATCTATCTATCTATCTATTTATCTATCTCTCTAGATGCATGTTTACAGCCATGGTTGAGTCTGCTCTTCATGTTCTGTCACTTTAACAGGCTTCAGATGGACAGAAAGCGGATCCAGGACTAGAGGCCAGGTGATTTACCCCTCTTCTTCCTCATCCTCTCAAGATTGACTGCCCGACTTCATTTGGAGAATGTAGTTCACTTACTCTCTTAACTACATGGTTCTTTCCCAAAACATTAAAATAAAATCTTTGCAAATGTAAGCCTTTCAGTATTATGGCAAATGGATTCTAGATTTTATAGATTGTCGGTTTCCCAAGCTCTTGTGGCACTTATGCGCAATCAGACCAGTCACTAAACTAATAGCAATAATTACATATATTTTTAGAGTGATTTTAACATTGAGAACGCTTCTGACACTTCTGAAACTTGTTAAAAAAAAATGGAGGAATGGCTTGTATTTTGGCCCTAAAAGCAGAAGTGTAGTCAGGAGCAGTAGGATTGGGCTGTGAATTCTTGGGTATATATGGAGTTGAAGGTCAGCTTTCCTACCTGAGACCCTATTTCAAATAAGCAGAAAACTAAAATCAAAAGTCTAAACAAGGTAGATCTTTATGTCTGTCAGATATTTAGATTTTTATGATACTGTTCATATTATTGAGCTAAGTATTAATGAATTAATTACAGAATTAATAAGGAGTTACTGAGGGATAATTATTGGAGAATTAGCATTTTTATTATGCACTTTAATATATACACTTCATCATTTTCAATTTGGATCAATACGTTCTGTGGAATTACTTGCTTATATTAAATAAAAACGTCAGCTTGCTGATGGTGGCCAGAGAAACTGGTTTTCTTAAATCACCCAATAGTTTAGGTCTGGAGATGCTGAAGATAAACTTATTTAGTCTCTTAAAATAAAAAGACAGATATTTGGTTTCTTGGATTTCAATTATAGAAAATAAAAAAATGTATAAAATGGAAGATTACAAATTACAATGAACCCAGAGTCTAGGATGACTACTGTTAATATTTTGATATTTCCAGTTTTAAAAAAATGCATTTGATAAATGCCAGTTTAAAAAAAGAAATCGACAATGGTTACAAAATGCATGTGATAGTAGCTGTTCTTAGCTACATGTGTATATGATAAATTTAAATAGTTATATAATTTATTGGTTTTTGATGTGTTGTATAAAATGTCAACGTTTTTGCTCAGCTTGCAGTATATTATTATACTTCTTGTGTTTTGCGACAGCATTCAATACAGCCCTGGCTGGCCTGAAGCATGCTATGTAGATCAGGCTGTCCTTGAACTTGTAGAGATCTGCCTGCCCCAGCCTCCTAAGTATTGAGATCAAAGGTGTGTGTTACCACCCCTGATTTGAGCTTCAGTTTTAATCATTATATCTATCTGCAAGCTTGCTGATTCTCTTACTTGAAGGAGATTGGTTTTGTTTAAAATACTTATGGATAAGTTAAAAGAAACAAAAGTCTTATGGATAAATTATTGACCTCAGGCTATAACATATGCTCTAGCTAGAATTATGGGCATACTAATTATTCCCTTGAAATTTTCCGTGAATTCTAAGTGCAGCAAAGACTACTCCAGATGGAAAGTTGATGTTAAACTAGATGACACCCGTATACTGACAGTATGAGGAAACCTAGCTTCTGCCAGGAGACTCAGTCCCGATGGGGAGCAGCAATAACAACCTGTTCTCGAAGATTATTTTTATTTCATGTGTGAACATTGGCCTGCATTCATGTGTGTGCACTACACTGTGCAGTAGCCGCAGAGGTCAGATGAGGCCAATACATCCCCTGTAGCTAGAGTTATGGATGGTCACAGGCACTCTGCAGGTACTGGGAACTGAATCTGGGTCCTCAGTGTGACAGTGAGTGCTCCTAACCACTGAGCTATCTCTCCAGCCCTAAAGTGGGAGAAGCGTATCTGAAAGAGATAGTGAGGAGACCGATGGCAGTAATCACATAACAATTGTGCCGTGGTGGTCAATCCACATATTATGCACACAGATCTGTCATAAGCAACAAGGATTCTTGATTTCGCAACTTTGGAATGATTACTGTGTAACGTTGAATATGTGACCTTTACTTTTGAAATATGTAAATATTCTCGAGATAGTTTATGGAGAACAACGATAATCACAATTGCTTAGGAAGTTATGCATCCACACCTAAGTACAAACTCTACTGTTTTCTTTCTATTTTAGGGGCCTGCATGGAGTCCAATGTCGGAGCACGGGTGAGAAGGACTCGCACAGCCATGCTGACACTAAAGTTGCCGCACGCATTTGTTGAACTCCCTCAATTCCAGTTTGTTTGTGTTGCTATAACAACGTGTGCGAGACTATATAATTTATAAAGAACACACATTTATTTCTTACCTTTCTGTAGGACAGAAGGCTAGAGTGAAAGATGCCCGTTAGTTCAGTCTGGTGAGGTCTGCTTCTTCTGAAGGGGGATGCTGTGCCCTCAGACAGCGATAGATGAAAGACTGAGAAGAGATGACCTCTTGCCAAGCCTTTGATTAGGCATCCAGTCTTACTCTGAGAAAGGAGCCCACACTGCTCCGTCACTTCCTACCCTCCCTCCATGTTGACAGCGTCTGAGTTTTGGAGGGAACCATGTTTAAAACACAGTGACCTTCTTCAAATCGGTGGGACCGTCATTACAAAGTACCTTTATAAAGATAGGTTTCTAAGATGCCTCTTGTTTTCTGTCTGTCACCACCTCCTGTTGTCTGTCTGTCACCAACTCTTGTGGCTGCCACAGCTAAGGGGGAAAAATTCATTCACCCTCTCTCTCATTCAATACAAATTCATGAACTAACTTATTCAAAGAACACATGGGCTGGTTGAAACAGTGGGTGAATGGAGACGGTAAACTCTTAGACTACAGCAGTCACACAGGGGAGGAGAAGGGCTGAGGTCAACCAGAAAGAAAGCTGGGATTGTGAAGGATCCCGGTCTCTTAACGACTTGTCCTAAAAGAGTATCAGAGAAACATTTGTAGGCACCTGGGTAAATCAGTAAGAAATGAAATAGAGAGTGCAGTTGTGTAGCAGGAAATGGGCGGGGTAATTTGATAAGCTTTAATTATATCCCAACCCCAAAGCGGAGTTCTTCTAGGAAGACAGATTGCAAGAGGGGAGAGGTAGAGGTTAGAGATGAATTTTTGCCCTGCTGTGATTCACCCTTCATTCAGATCAAGGTTGGCTTGGCTCCCGCACCTAGCCCAGCTGTGTCTCCACCCACTGGGGGAGAGTGGGGAGTCAAGGCAATTACCCTGCTAATTTATCTGAAAAAGACAAAATTGCAGAAGAGTTTTCTCATTTCCCCCATAATTATCTAGGTGGGGGTCCACTGCGATTAAGTTTCCGAGGGAATCGTCTTCCTCTTGTGTTTGCGTCTCTGCCTGTGAGCTCTTCTCCGACGCTGAGATCCACTTCCTATTAAACACTGCTAAAATACCACAAGCCGACAATTTAGCCATGCAGACCCTGTGGCTCACGGAAGGCACAGCCCCTACCACACAGAGATTAAATCCATGCCTACATTAATGCTGCTTTCACGTGCTCTGTGTTTCCTATGTGTCAGTTTAATCTTGTTTTTCTAAGATTCTCTGCTCTTTGATGGGAGAACCATTCCAGATGTTTCTCAATTTCTCACTTTAACTTGAAATTTTCTTTTTTAAAGACAGAGTCTTAAGAAACCCAGACTGGTCTTGAATTCACTATATAGCCAAAGAAGGCTTTGAACTCTGGGTCCTCCTGTCTTTATCCCCAAATGCTGAGATTAGCTGCATCCCCCACCCCACACCTGTTTTATGCAGTGCTGGAGATTAAACCCAGGGTTTCGTGCATGCTCTTGGACACTCTAGCAGCTGTGTCGTGTCCCCAGGTCTACATAATGGTAAACATTTTATTATTGTGTATATATTAGCTGTATATGTGATTATGGGCTCATGTGTGGGTCAGAGGACAACTTTCAAGATGGATCCTCTTCTACCGTGGAATACGGGGTCAGCTCAGGTTGTCAGGTTGTATGGCAAACACTTTTACCCACTGAGCCACCTTGCTGGCACTGTTTTTAATAAAATATGTCTGAGATGTGAAATAATTCCCACGTGGCACTTATTATTCTTATTTCTTTTACAACTGGGTCTTACTATGTAGCCCAGGCTACCCTGGAACTCAGTCCCTAGTCAGCCTCTTAGTGCAGTTTACACGTGCGCACCTGCGCAGTGGGGTACTCCACTAGGCAAGGTTGTAGGGATGGTGGTCTGTATCTGGGGGAGCGTGTTCGAATCCCTTCATGCCACAGTCCGGAGCGCAGAAGCAGCGCCAGGTGAGGCAGGCAACTGTCACAGTACAGCAGTTCCTTAAGTTGCTAGTCTCTGACGTCCCTCAACATTTATTCCGAGATAGTACTGAATAGGTGAGATAGAAGAAGGTTTTAAAAATTATCATTACTATCATAATCCTCCCCCTCCCCTCCCTTCCCCTCCCCCTCCCCCTCCTCCCCCCCACCATCATCATTATCATCCTCCTCCTCATCGCTTGACTTGTAACTTCCAAAAAAAAAAAAAAAAAAAAATAAAAAAAACAAAAAAACAAAAACAAACTCCCAAACATGTGACCCTCAGGCGCAACTTTCTCAGGAGGCAACTTAGGCTAAGGCAAGCCTCCAGGGTGTCCGAGCTTCCAAAATCCTCTCATCCCGGCATCTTCTGGGAACTTTATTCCTTCCACCTATCGGCATTTAACTTAGAGAAGAGCTTAAGTACCAACACATCTCTGCGGTTTGCTCTTTTCCTCTGCCTCAAAATATCTTTGAAGCGGCCACTCTGTGCTGTTACAGCCCAGCCTCCCCGTGGTCTGACTCAAAGCACATGGGATAGGAAAGTTTGAATCAGCCATTTCTCAGAACAGGCCTGACCCACGTGCATCCAAATAATCGAAAATTCCTGAGCTGAGTTGAAAGTCTCTCCTAACCTTTGGAGATGGCTTTCTGCAGAGGCTCAATACAGAAACGGAGGAGGAGAGACTGCGTGCGTTGTAATTATTCCCCCTTTCGTCCGAGGCTCTACCCAGGGAGACTGACTGAGGAGCTAAGATTTTAGCCCACACCCACAATGAATGCTGCTGGGGGAAAGATGTGCTAGGTCGCTGGGCTTCCGGAGGTCACATTTTTCAGGAAGAAACAACCATCAGCCACCAGAAAAACTGTGTTTAGCTTTCTTTATAAAAATTTGCGTTGCTAAACCTTAATCTTAATTCTAGGTATTAAAATGCATTGGTCTGAATGTACATTAGCACCCTTTGGGTTTTAGAAGCAATTCCAGTCAAAGATGGAAATGTAGCCCGCGTATAAACAAGAATGATCCTTAAAGCAAATTGAACAAAGGCTCTAATTAAGAATCCATTTAATTTACAGACAAAGAATTAACCTTTGGGTTCACTGATAAATAAACATTCAGCAGAACAATAACCCATTGCTTAATAATGTGGATAAAGTATTTCTTATAAGCTGTAGGGTTCTCTGACCATAGAGTTCAGGTCATTCCACCTCTGGAATTTTAAAAGGTTTAAGAAGAGACTGATGTGGGGCGAGAAGAGGATGATTCTGAATTGGAGTCATATTCTCCCTCATCCCATGGGTTCTGTGGGAAGATTGGGATGCCAGGGCGGGGCAGGGGAGGAACAGGGGAATAAAAAGCAGATTTTAGAGGCTGGAGCGATGGCTCCGTGCTCTTGAAGAGGACCCAGACATGGTTTCTGGCACCCACAGGATGGTTCACAACCATCTGTAACTACGGTTCCAAGGAGTCCGATGCACTCTCTGGCCTCCACGGGCACCACACACGTGGAACGTTTTCCCACATACTCAAGTCAACGTCCATCCGCATAAAAGAAAAGCTTAAGTGGCTTTAACGTTCCATTCATATCACTCTGTTCATTAAACACCCTTGCGTAGAATACTATGGAATTTACAGCTACTTAATGGGCATTTCCCTCCCTCCAAGCTGTCTTGTCTATGCAAGCCTCCAAGGTTAAATAAAATTTCTCCCTTATAGGAGCAGTTTACTGAAAATAGAGATTTACCAAAGGAGACCATCGAGACTCGGGGATGGGAGTTCAATGGCCTATAAAATTTGGTCCCTGCTTTACGAAGCACATTCCTGTCTTTCCCAAACTATACTTAGAATAAACAACATAAGCTGAAACTAAGTGTGATGGTTTCTATATGCTCAGCCCAGGGAGTGGCACTATTAGAAGGCGTGGCCCTGTTGGAGTGGGTGTGGCCCTGTTGGAGTGGGTGTGGCCCTGTTGGAGTGGGTGTGGCCCTGTTGGAGTGGGTGTGTCCCTGTGGGCGTGGGCCTTAAGACCCTCATCCTAGCTGCCTGGAAGCCAGTATTCTGCTAGCAGCCTTCAGATGAAGATGTAGAACTCTCAGCTCCTCCTGCACCATGCTTACCTGGATGCTGCCATCTTCCTGCCTTGATGATAATGGACTGAACCTCTGATCCTGTAAGTCAGCCACAATTAAAATTGTCCTTATGAGAGTTGCCCTGGTCATGGCGTCTGTTCACATCAGTAAAACCCTAAGACACTAAGCACAATTCATAACCCTTCGCTAGCTAGCAACCCACTGAACACTGGTAATCTGGCTAAGAGAAGCAAAAGGGACTCTTCCCTTTGGTTTCATGAAATGGAAGTGAGGGTCAGAGGTGTGGTGCAGAGGCAAATCCAGCTACTCTCCCCGATATTTCAACAGGGCCAGTGGTGAGTGGACAAATGCATCGGGTGGATTAATAGATTTGGTTTGAACCCCTCCACACAATGCCATTCTGCCTCAGTTGTGTTCAGAGAAATCTTTCAGAGCTTCTCAGTGAGAGTCCGGCCTGGGGCAGGTCTCATTTGTAGATCATTTCCAGAGGAACACAATTTTTTCTTTTGCATATTTATTCCGTAAGCAAACATCCATTTTATTGTCTTTCTGTTCGTTCTGTGAAGTCAGCTCTCCTGTAAGATCTCAGTTGGGGTTTTGTTTGAGCTTGTCATCTGGCTCAGCTTGCTGTGACTGGCATCATGCTGTTGGTGGCTCCGAGGCAAGAGCCAGCTGTATGCGGAAGGGTAGAAGCCCAGGGCCTTCAGAATCTCACCTCTGTGTGCATCTGCCTGTGTAGCCTCCCCAGCGTGACAGCTAGACCCAACATGGTGCATTCGGTTTCCCCAAAGAACAAAATCAAAAGCTTTCTAGGTTTTTAAAGTTTTAATCCTGAAATGGGTACAGGATCATTTTTGCTGAATTTATGGGTTAAATTAAGTCCCAGAGTCAGACCATTTTCAATCTATAATGAAATTACTCAAGGCAGGACTATGAGAAATGATTTGTGTGTAGTCATTGTTAGAGAATAGTTGTCCCTTCTACACACACGTAATTATTATACCTAAAAGGGGATTTATGACCATGGTAGGCTCACTACAAGGCATCAGTCTTGCCTTTTATCATTCATTCTGTATGGCTAAGTGGTAAAACTGCATATAAAATTATAATCGGGGTTTCATTAGGAAAACAGTATCCAGTGGTAGTGTTTTGGTCTGAATTGTGCACTTGCAGAATTCAGATGTTAAATTTCTAACAGATGAGACAGTATTCGTAAACGGGCTTTTGAAGTGGCAATTAAGTTAAAATGAAGCTATTAGGGTTGGCCCTTATCTTAGTCCATTTGTGTTGCTCTAACAAAATATCTGGCCCTGGGTAATTTTAAACAACAGAAAGTTATGTCTTTGCCATTCCAGAGACAAATCAAGGCATCATTTGGTGTGTGGTGACAGTCTGGTCTTTGCTTCCAAAGTGGCTTCTGGAATGTTCCATCTAGAAGAGAACTGTGATGTCTGTCAGAAGAAGGCAGGTCAAAAGTTGGTGGTGATGGTGGAGTGGCGAAATGGTTCAGCTGCCGAAATGTCTACTTTACAGTCGTGAGGTTTATATTCCTAGCACCCACACAAACAGTTGGGCACGCCAGCACACATCTGCAATCTCAGTGCAAGTAGATTCCTGGGACTTTTTGGCTAACCAGCCTTAACCAGTCAGTGAGTTTTAGGCTCAGCGAGAAACCCAGACTCTCAATATTTCCCTATTGTTCCTTTGCCTGGAAGGTTTAGTTTTGATGTAAATTTTAGAGGAGACCCAGGTTTCAGACTATAGCAACCCTAATCCAGCTTATTTAACATCCTCATAAGAGGCAGGAATTTGAACACATAAAGAAATACTAACAATTGTTCACAGGGAGAAGGCCATGCCAAAGAGAGGACGCCCCAGGTCCACAGCCGTGGGAAGATTAACTGTCTTTTGTTGAAACCACGCAGTCCTGGTGGCTTTTGTGCTTTGGTATTTGGCATGTGGTATTTTGCTTTGACAGAAACTGTATAGAAAATCTATAGAAAGTAGAGTTTACCAACTGTTAAAAAGATGAAGTGAAGGAGAATACAAAAAAATCTACCAATCCTGACAGTCTCAGGGGTTCTCTAAGTCTGGGGACACAGCAGCATTCTTGAAACTTTTAAATGGCTATCCAGGATCCTTTTGTGTATTTAGTAGGTCAAAAAGATTTTAATAACAATATGGACTTCCAATGGAAACATTTAAAATCTTCCATGAGGGCACAGTGGGAGTTTTGGAAGGCTATGTGATTGGAGATCAAGTATCATGTTGTGAGTATGTGTGTGTGCACTTTGATGTTTTAAAAGCTTCTCAGTTTTAGCTGATATTAATAGACATATAACATGCATATTAAAGTCCTATGGGTTCCTCAGTAGCTTTTAAGGAGTTAAAAGAGGTTCAAAGAAGGAAAGAAACGGGAAAGCAAACAAGCAAAGAGACCCTCAGCTTGACGCTTGTATGATTCTTTGTTGAAAATATGGAGTTTTCCAGGAAAGTCCTGGAAGCTGCCAGTGTGGTCATCAGAGAACAATCATAAAAAGGAGCTTGTGTAACAATCTTGGAATTTTGGTTTCTTTAAAAACACAGAAATAGCGTAAGAACATGTTTCTGCTTTAATCCCGAGTGTGAGGTATGGGACTGCTTTGGACTGTCCCCCAGTAGCTGACTATGATTTGCCTGTGCTCTAGCAGAGGCGTGATTTTGCCAGCTGCAGATAGCTTCTTGATCGTGTGACATTTGGAATTCTGGGAACTTTCCAGAGGGTATTTAAACGATAGGGTCCCAAGAGGTGGCGCTGGTGGTTGTTGGTCATGTAGGGAGGCTGATTGTGGGTTGTTAGTGACTGTAGTCAAAAAAGAAACGACAGTGATTTTCCTGTTCTCTCTCCCCTCTATCCTCGTTTCTCTCCTCTCTAGTGTCAGGCAGTGAAACTGGGGTGTAGGGGAGGAGGATGAAGGATGGAAAAAGAAGAACCCACAAGTAGCAAAGACCAGCTACAGAGGAACCAACAGAAGTTGCTGTCTCCTGCAGTCAAGTACTTTGTGGACGTCTTGGGTCTCCTAAAGAAGAAGTCAGCAGCTCCCGGACCATGTCTACCATTATGTGATATTGTTTCTGACTCCCATAGCTGGCTGGGGGCAATGGCTTCTAATTCAGGTCCTCCTTGCTCATTCTTGCATGTTTTCCCCCCTTCAATGGGCTCTAATCCAGTACATTTTCAGGAAAATGAAATGTACGTCAAAAATTCTGCTTGGCAAATCTACTTTTTCAATAAAGCATCCAGATATCGCACAACTTTTCAAATTATGATTAACGTCTAAGTGGGGGACAATAAGAAGGCTATGGATCTGTATAACACTGCACAGTGAAACAAAAAAGACACAACATCCTTGTAACTAACTTCCCTGTAACTCTACTTGTAACTAACTTCTGAGATAGGACCAATAATTATTATTTTGCTAAGTAGTAGTTACACGGGATAAGGGGAAATTGGCTCATACCCATTCGATTATATAACGCCAAAGCAAGGAACCAATCCTCATAAATGGTTGAAGCTGGTATTTAAAAATTCCATCGTTCAAGCCGGGGATGGTTAATATTGATTGACAACGTGATAGACTCTAGAATCATCTTGGAGATAAATCTATGGCGTGTTTCTGAAAAACGTTTTGAGCCTGGGTTAACTGGGCGGGAAGAGTCACTGAAAATGTAGGCAGCACCATCATATGGGGTGGGGTCCTGGAGTTAAAAAAAGGAAAGAAAGCAAGTTGAACACCAGCATTCTTCTCTCTGTGCTTCCTGACTGCGGATGCAGTGTGATTGGCTACATCAAGCTCCTGATGCTGTGGCTGTCCTGTCATACTGGCCTATTTCCTTGAACTGCAATCCAAGTTAACCCTTTCTCTCCTAGAAAGCTCTTGACAGGTGTTTTGTCACAGCAACGAGAATATAACAGATGCATTTCCGTTTTCCACATTCTCTTTGCCCTTAGCAATCACATGAGCAGATCGAGAATCCTCACAATGCAGGCTTTAAAAGTAACTTATTCTCCTGAATTAACTGTCACCTCCAAAGCTTGCGGCCTCTTATCGTCTGCTAACCTAGGCCTAGTCATGGAAGCTTCTGGCCTCCGTAGAATCTAAACCAGGTCTAGAATGTTTTCAGCCTCTCGGACTTACTGCTGGATAAGCTCACCCCTTTCTGGTTCCTTCTGAACTCTGGCTGGCTGGTTCAACTCAGCCATTTTGGCTCAGACTCTTCTTCATGATGACTGATTCAATCTGGTTTCTCTCTGCTTCTCCTGAATTGCTCTGCTTGACCACAAACCATCTCTGTCAATCTGTTCTAATCTTCCTGCTCCTCCTTATTTTTAGACTTGTATTGTCTTCACCTGTGTCTAGCTTGTTCTCTCTCTCTGAAACCCGTCTCTGAACCACTTTCTTGGTAAATCTGCCTCCTTCTCTCTCTTTTCACCGCTCCTTCAATAGCTTCCCTTTCCTCTTTCTTCCCCTGAGAGTTGGGCATGTCCTATTCTGTCAAATCTTCCCCTGCTTTATCACTTTGTCTGCCACTCAATCAGACGTCACTTTCAAATACGGGTGTTTACTTCTACAGACTGAGTTTACCGTCATTATTTGGGATTAAAGGTGTGTGCTACAACTGAGTCACACCACAGTTAGAAGCAGCTTTTCTTTGAGTAAACAATGCAATCTCAGGGTTCACACTGTGATGAAATACACTGCAACACAGTGCAATGATTCCTGAAAGTCTGGTGTTAATAAACATGCTGTTATGGAGTTGTTATAATTGTCTATAAGGAATTACTATACATTAGGAGATGCTAAGTGGAGCCACAGAGAATTTCCAATGTTCTACTACCCCATTCCTTGCCTATATAGTATGAGGAAAGCTCCAGTTTTCCCGTGATACCAGATTCAACAACTCCAGCCAGCACGTTCAGCCCTTTCTTTGCCTGTCTTTTCAGGAGCATAGAGCGCAAAGCGTCTGGGAAGCAATCCGAGCTTCCAATTCTGTGAATCTAATATTGTGTTACCTGGTAGAAGCCACCCTTTGGGAAATAAAACTTCTGAACAAGAATAGCCCAAGGTTGTAGAGACAAAAGTATTACTTGTGGATCATTCGATGCAACCCCAAGACAAGTTGCTAACATTCCTAGGCCATAAATCCTTGCTATGGTAGAAAGGCTAACCCTGTTTTGTCATGGACTCCTAGAAGGCAATACATGGCTCCAAGAAGTGCTGTTTCCCAGTCTTGGGGGCATCCCACTACCCTTTTAAGATGGCCGTTTCAGAAAGACGGAGAATGAGATGAGACCAGAGTGTCTCTTGATGAGAAGAGTAGCACCATATTTCATTCATTTAAAATCTAGCCTTTGGGGCTGGAGATACAGCTCAGTGGATAAGAGTATTGGACGTTCTTTCAGAGGACCCAGGTTCAATTCCCAGCACCCACATGGCAGGTCACAACTGTTTATAACTGCAGTTCCAGGGCATATGATACCCTTACACCAATGTAAATTTTAAAAAGTTGGTTAAAATCTGCCCTTTGGTCAAATGTAATGTTCATAGAATCCCACAAAGGTAAATAGAGCCACTTCTTCAGCCAGAAATACTGAAAATGGGGCAAAACCTTTAAAAGACATGAAAAAAATAATGCTGCATCCCAGTGATGTCAGTTAAAGAATCAGCAGACAGTTACCATCTCGGGTCTCAGCTTCATGAGTCAAAGAGAAGAGTCAAAGGGGAACTGGGTAGGAACAACCCTCTTCTTTCTTCAAGTCCTAGATGACAAAACTGTTCTCTGTAAGATCATCTACTCTCATTTTTCTTTTTAATTGCTAGACTAACGAACTTCGGTAGTCTCTCGTCTTCTGCCTCTCACATATAATAGATGATTCCAGCAGGGTACAGCGAGGTGACTGCAGAAGCGACTGGCTTCCACCACTGAACTACTCGATCGTTAAGAGTCTCCTTTGTGGTAAGCTTTTTGCACAAGGCACAAGCATCCTCACCACTGGCAGATTCTCCCAGCTCTATTCACCTGGCTTTCTATACCTGACCACTTGACCTTTAAAAGATACCCTTTCTTTATTGCCCTTCACTGCTAACCTCGAGAATTCAGTCCTTCAGTATGTGTGGTTCATAAAACAGGTTGAAGTGCTTCCTCATTAGTTCTCTGGTTAAGTGCTTCAACAGCTGTGGTAGTTTAGACAATACTTGGGTATGACAGGTGGCCCCATTTGAATAACAAGTGGGTGTTGCATTGTCTAATGATTCCAGTAGGGTAATGATTCTAGTATCTGTGGGTCTGTGAATGAGCTAGAGGTTGCTTCTCAGAAGCAAAAACCTTTATAGAAGATGGCAGGACTTAGCTCCAAAAATACTAGAAGCTTATGTTGCGATTCATGTATAATACTCATCCCCAGGCTTCACCTCAGATTCTTGTAGACGTGGATCTACTGGGACATGTGGCATCACAGATTACAGGATGCCCTGAGTGAGGGCAGAGCCTCTCATCCTCTCACATTCACTCGTGACGAATCAGTTTGGGAACATAGTTCATTCAGTCCCTAGACGTTATTTTGCAGATTACAGTCTGCAGCTTGGGAAACAGCCAGGGTACATTACATCACTGAGTCTGCTCTGGGTGGAATCCAAGCTGAGTTTCCAGTTGCCTAACTTCTGCTATTCTGTACTCTGACTGGTAGAACGCGTTAGGGCGTCTTTAAGTCCATGTTACGTGAACAGTCTGTTAGACTATACCACGATGGGCAGAGTGACATCCTGTCTTAGTTTCTTTTCTATTGCTGTGATAAAACGCCATGATCAAGGCCACCTATAAAAGAAAGCCTTTAATTTGGCTTACGGTTTTAGAGAGGGAGAGTCCATGATGGTCAAGCGAAAAGCTGAGAGCTCACATTTTGATCCACAACCAGGAGACAGAGAGAACACTAGAAATCACATGAGTCTTTTTAAGCCTTGAAGCCAACTCCCAGTAACACACCTACCTCCTCCAACAAGGCCATCCCTCCTCCTCCTCCAATAAGTCCACACCTCCAAATAATTCCCAAACAGTTCCGCCAACTGGGTCCAAGTATTCAAATATATGAGTGTATGGCGCCGTTCTTATTTAACCACACCACACAACAAAGCCAGACTCTCTGGTTTTGTGTGCCTAATTAACACACATGTACCTAATTGACAGGTGTATCACAGTCTAACATCAAATTCCTTAGTCCCTGATTAAACATTTCTAAATCCATTCTTGTCCATATTCCCCAGGCTACCATCAGAATAAATTGGCAAAAACTGGTAATTAATTCCAGACTCATGAGATTACTGTCTTAGTCACTCTTCTTGGTATCTAGCTCCCAGGAGCTACTGGGATTTGTGGCTGATTATATCTAATAGCAACATAAGGGGCAGGTCTTTTTATTTCTATTTTTATTCTTTGGAGAATTTGATACACGTGCATGGTGAAATATGATCATATCCACCTTCCCTACCCCCAACTTTTAAGTATTCCCTAAACACACTCTTCCCCAACTTCATATTCTCTCTCTCTCTCTCTCTCTCTCTCTCTCTCTCTCTCTCTCTCTCTCTTTCTGTCTGTCTCTCCCTCTCTTTCTCTCCCCCCAACACTCTGAGCTCTCTAACCTACTATGTCTAATTAATGCTGCTCCTGTATATATGGGTAGGGGGACTTGCACTGGAGCATGGACCAGTGGTCAATCACACCCTCAAAGAAGAATAATTCTCCCTCCCCCAGTAGCAGTCAAATTTCAATATCTCCCTAGTAAGGGCAGGGCCTGGTGTGTGTCTCCTCTGTCTGTACCAACATTTGGCTGTCTTGATCTTGTGCAGGTCCTGTTCAGATATCCCCGGGTGCTGCAAGTGCAAGTGTCCAGAAAACGTTATTTCATAGTATTTCCCAGCATCCTTTGGCTCTTCTATTCTTTCCAACTACTCTTCCCCCATGTTAGCAGGTGCGTGCATGTATGCATGTGTGCTCAAATGTGTGTGCATGCATGTTTGTGTGTCTGTGTGCATGTGTGTGTGCTTGTGTGTATGTTTGAATGTATGTGTGCATGTGTGCCTGTGTACATGCTTAAATGAGTGTGAGTGTGTGTGTGTGTGTGTGTGTGTGTGTGTGTGTGTGTGTGTGAAGATGTCCCACTAAGAAATAAACACAGTCTCCTGTTCTCAGCACTTTGACCATCATGAGTCTCTGCCGGCAGTGGTGTCTTCAGGGAGATTACTCCCTGGTGAGCCCTTTGGAAGTGCTGCTGCAGACTCTTCAGGGAGATGGAGAGCCGTTCCTTTGGGAAAAGGAGGTTTCACAGAATTTGGGTGACCAGTTTCTTAAAACCTTCCCTGTAGGACCATATTACTCCTTTGCAATTGTTACCTGAACTTAATCCAAGGTCAAATTCAGCTAATACTGCAACCTAGCCATCTATGGATTCCAACATTGGGCTCAGTTTTCAGAACGATCAATCTTGTGTATAGAGGAGCTAAAATTTCCTCCTAAGGAATTACAGATGTCTCTTTTGATCCTTTCCTGTGTCATGAGTGTCATGATTGGGGATTCTTAAAGCTCTGAGGTGATAATATCCTTTCTTCAAGCTTACAACGAATTGCACCATATTGATTTTATTCGTTTCATATATGTATTAGATGGATTCTGCGACCTGATTACCCAAACAGAGCCTTGATGATGTCTCTAGGCATTTTGTAGCAGGAGTCTTTGAGCCATAAATTAAGTACTCATTGCCAATGGATGCTATAGGTTGCTATTATCTCTTTTATTATCACCATGAGGACCATTGATTACCTTTATATCTAATCAGAACAGATAAAAGATTTCAGATTTGCATTCCAGGGTGGGCATATGCTCAGGCCTTTGGCTTCTAAAGTTTTCCCTTCAGACTTCGAGTAGGCTGTTGTCCAAGTGATAGCCAAATCCAAAGAGAATTGAAAGGAGGCAGCAACGTGGAGAGAGAGAGGTGTGTGTGTTGTCATGGCTAGCAGGGAGTAGCAACAGAATGGCAGACAGCTGTGACAAGCTTACTGTAGACTGGCAGCCTGGATTCTCGAGGTTTGGGAAGGGTGATTTTTGAGTACGTCACAAAGAGGCCTTTCAGTGCCTGGTTTAGGGTGCAGACATTGGCTGTTGCACTCGATTGGTGGACGGTGTGCCCTGCCCAGCTTACTACCATGATTTTCTTTCATTTGACCCCTTTAAACAGCCATATTGCAGGCCACACTGGAGTTTGCATGATTAGAAAGCATTTGATCTTGTTGCCCTGTATTTAGTGGAACTTGAAGTGCTTTCCCACCTCTTCCCCTTCCTTTGAATAGCCCCAACTCTTGCTCCTCAGCCTGCAATGCTACCTGGTTTCCCTTGAGAATGGTTCCTGATTTTTTTTTTCATTGCTACACTTAGCTCTTCAACTAACTTGAATATAATGATAAACCAAGCCATCAATCAGGGTTGCAGGTGCCGTGGTCTTTCAATTCAGATCATATAAAATGCAACTCCATCATGGGCTAATTGGGCCCCACAACACACCTGCTTTGACCTCAGCTTGGAAGCTAAGTAGGGTTGGGCTTGGTTATACTTGGATGAGAGAGAATGTAGCCATGCACAGTGAAGCAGAGGCTTCCAGAGTGTCCATAAAAGTGAATGGATGAAATCCAGTTGCGTAAGCCACGCTGTTTGCTGCCTTTCTTAGGACAGCCTGTGATGGTTTACATTAATCATCAACTTGACAGAATGTAGAAGGGCTTGGCGAAGATCGGGGAGCGGGTTGATGGGGGCGAGAAAGACCCATTCTAAAGATGGGGAGCACCGTCCCCCGGGGCTGGAAGTCCTGCACTGTGTGAAGAGAAGAGAACTGAGCAGCATCCATCACTCTCTACTACGTTCTGAGACCAGCTGTTTGAAGCTTGCCGCATGGCTTCCCCTCCACTAGGGACTGTGTCCCTTCAAACAGTAAGCCAAAGGAAACCCTTCCTTAAGTTACGTTTGTCAGGAATTTTCTTTTCACAGCTTTGAGGGGAGTAATATAAAGCCGAGCTGAGTGAGACAAACCCTTTTACACAGGAAACCATCTCTGTGTGCACCCTTCTGGAAAGGAAGAGGACTCTACCACCCTTCCTCTTTTTATGTTCTCACTCATTAGAAGGCTGCACTCAAGTTCATACATCTATGCTAATTGTCCTGTCTGCTTTTGCATAGATTCCCCAAGCAGACCCTATTCCAAGCCCTTCTCCTTAAAACAAATAAAGTATAATTAACTATGATGTACAATCGCAATATATAGACAACCTAATATCATCCACTGGTGTCCTTGTCAATCAAGCCGGGTGACCTATATAAAGAACAGGCCTGAGGGGCCCTAAAAAGAAGGCGATCTAGGTAGATGTAATCTAGGTCACTCTGCCTCATAGATTCATTTCTTGTTTTCCCTATAGGTTCTCGTACCCACACCGAGTTCATAATGAAGTAGAGGGACACATTTAACCGTGTGGAAACCACACAAGCTCAGCTTGTATGTGGAGAAACACAAGGGAGAGCTGAGAGTGTGTAGCTTTAAAGGGCAGGGACGATGTCAGGGCACCATGTGGGAGACACCCCGTCCACTGTCCTTGAGAGCAGATTTCTGGTATAAACAGCATCAATACAGCTGCTGTTTAACAACAATAATTATACTTTCTATTTTTACATGATATCTCAAGTCTCTTTATCATTATATATTTCTATTTTTGTGCTCACAAAATTTTATCTTAGGAAACATTTACAAAGCCTAATTCCAAGCTGTAAGTGAAGGTGGAGGGAATAAATCACCACACGGCACAAATACACCATCAAGAAATTACCAGGGCTGGGCAGATGGCTTGGTAGTTGAGAGCCTTGGCTTCTCTTGCAGAGGACCTGGGTTTAGTTCAACCCATATGGAGGTTCATCGGGTCTGTAACTTCAGTTCTGGGGAACATTATGCCCTCTTCTGACCTGTATGCATGTGACACACATACATACATGTAAGCCAAGGATTTATATACATAAAATAAATAAATCTAAATGCGCGCACACACACACACACTCACACTTGTGCTCCCACATACACGTGTGTGCACACATACATGAGTGCTTGCACGTGTCTCTCTCTCTCTCTCACACACACACACACACATACACACACATACACACACACACACACACACACACACACACACACACACACACACACACACACACACACACACACACACACAGACACATACACACACACACACACACACAGACACATACACACACACACACACATACACACACACACACACACACACACACACACACACACACACACACACACACACTACACACACACACACACACACACACACACACACACACTGGACACACTTGCATTAGGGCTGAGAGTTCTGAGCATTTGCTTTTCTTAGAAAACCCAAAGTTTGGTTCCCATGTCAGGTGTCTTTCTACCACCTCTAATTTCAGTTCAAGGGGATCCAGTGCCTTCTTCTCCTCTCTGAAGGCACCTGCACATACACAGAAGCATACACGTGCATAAATGTTTTTTATATGAAGACCTAGGAGAATGTCCCCCTGAGGGCTACAGTGATTTCACCCATCCTCCCTTGATAGATCGACACGGCTAGCAAAGCAAAATCCATAAAATAGCACAGTTTTAGTAACTGTTATAGTGGAGGGAGGTACCTGAGAATTCTCCAGAATGTTGTGTGTGTGTTGCTGTCCTGGAAGTCTTCCCACCGTAGCACTCCAGCCTGTCCCCCACGTGCACATGTGCACTTGAGCGCAGGCACATAGAACAGGAAGCCAGACCTGGGCTGGCTTTCTTAGAAGAACTTGATAAGGAGGAGACAAGCTATGTATGTGTGTCGGGGAGGGGGAGACAGAGCTGGAGCACTGGGAAGGACGGGGGGAGGTGACAGAGGAGAGTCAGTGATCTGGCCCGGGGTGGCCTGGTCCTTCATGTGGGATAACAGAATGAGGTGGCTAAGACCATTTCTGGTCAGATGTGTGTTTCCAGACCTAGCGCCTTGCCTTAAACACATTCTGAGTTAGCTTTGAATTCTTCAAGAGAACTCCTGTCCCCCTTCCTTCCTTCCTTCCTTCCTTCCTTCCTTCCTCCCTCCCTCCCTCCCTCCCTCCCTGTTGCTGTAAAATTATAAAAAATGCTGTCTGTTATCCCGCACTAGATCCGGCACTGTAGTGTCCCAAGATATCTGGTAGGTATCTCCATCTTAGTTATCAAAACGTCTCACCAGCTCTGCTCCATCCCATATCACACTACCGATGACCTCTATCTGAGCCTGGCAGCAATCTCTCTACCCATCTAGTTCCCAAGGCAGGTTGCCACCATGCCAGAAATATACATCCCAATTCCGTGGCCTAGTGTCTCTTAAACTTAAATCGCCACATGAAAGAACACACAACACAACAATCTCTGATCCAATTGATAAGATATAATTGCCCACCTAAACATACAAAGCCCTGTACATATCTATCCCTTAAGAATATTCATAACAATCTGTAAATGTGCAGAGAGGAATCTTAACATCAGCCTCTGTTCTCTCCGCTGCTCCTCCTCCTCCAGTCTCCTTTCTTTAAAACTCACCCCCCTCCGCCCATCCTTCCTTCTCATCCAATGACAGGCCTCATTCTGTCCAGTAACTGCCTACACCTACGTGATGACATCATCCTACACCCCCCTTTTTACCCAGTGTTAGGTACTATACTCCCATCCAGGGATCCATTATTATGGAATTACTTAATTTCAACCTCTCCCTCTCCCTCCCAACCCCGCTCCCGACCCCTATGTTTCGGCTTTGAACACAGGCCTACAAGTGATTTTGGAAGTGCTCAAGATAACCACATTTGCTTTTAAATCTTGCCACCTCCTTTAAAAACCCATCCCTTCCTTTTGTCCCTCGTCTCCTGGATTCCTGGTGCATTGGATGGTGGTTTGAAGACTCTCTTGTGCTCGCCCAGACGGTTTGCATAAAAGCAGTGTTATTCCTTTAGCGAGGTTCCGCTTCCACTTAGAGCAGCTGCAGCGACTACTTTCCCATGGCCGAGACAAAACACCACAGCCGAAAACAATTAGAGGAGAAAATGTTTTGTCTTTATTTTTTTGTTCCAGAGGGACTGAGTCCATCCTACAGGAAGAGCATGGCAAAGCCGTAAGGCATCATGATGGCGGAAGGAAGATGCTTACCACACGCTTGTCCGCATATAGGAAGTATACAGTGAAGTGGGGCGGGGCTATACTCTCTTAAAGCTGTACCCCAGTGATTTATGACCCACAGCACGGCTCCACTTCCTAATGTTCCTAAATTCCCATAAGCTCCCCAAACAGCATCACCAACTACGAACCAAATATATAAACCTATGGGGACATTTCTCATTCAAATCATCACTTGCGATCAACTCTGAAGTCCATTGTTGTTCTATTACGGAAGATTCTTTGGTTAGTGCAGTTCAGTTTGTGAGTTCTAGGGGTCCTCTTTGGCCAGGAAAAATGGAGTTAGCTTAGAAGACTTCCCCCTCCACCGACTATTTCTGCACCTGTCAGTGGAGAGTGAAGGCTCAATCTGTTGACAGTGATGTAGTAGCTACTCCTTCGGTTCGCCCAGGAAGGTGTGATGGTCCGCTGCATTCTGATTAAAGGTGACCTTGAGAGGGGTGGAGCTAAGGCACGTGATTCCGTCTAGTTGATGGGGAGGCAGAGATCGTTCAAGTCATAAAGAACACACTCGGGATGCCCAGGGTCTACTTAAATAGACAAAGGAAAGATTGAACTGTTGGGTTTTTTGGAAGCTGGAGAGATGGCTCAGAAGTTAAGGTCACTTGCTGATCTTGGAGAGGGCTTAGGTTTAGTTCTGTTCCCAGAACCGTTTTGTGGCTCACAACCTTCTGTAACTCCTACGTTGAGGGGGAGGGCAACACACCCTTTGCAGGCACCAGATACACATGTAGTGCTTAAATACACATGCAGGCAAAACACAAAAAATATACAACATAAAAAATAAATCTTAAAAAAAAAAGAAAATGCTTTACATGGAGCCTAAGAAAGTTGGGGCCATGGCTGTCCCTGCAAGAAGGCTGAGTGCCCATGGAACGGGTTTACCTTCAGGTGACCAGGTTCCCAGAGGCTCTCAGCCTAGCTCTCCCCTGGACAGTTTATAACCACTAGAAGGTGAGTCTATTTAATTTCAGAAGTAAATCTGATTAGCCATTGAAAGATGTAAGGACTTAAAATGTGGACAAAAGAAGGACTCTTATGAGATGGAGAAATGGCACCCCTAAACCCCCACCACAGACAGAGTCATCTCAGTAATGTCTAGGAAACTTGGCCGCGAGGGGGAAGAGAACAATAGGCTTGGGGTGAGAGAGGCTTCGCTCCTCAGGGAGTCAAGGAGGAGAGGGAGGATGCTTCGTTCTGGGGCAGAGAGTTTGAGAGTGTTGGAAGCTCCCATTAGATAAGGAGAGAATCACGATTAACTCATGGCCAATTAGAATGCTCAAGTTGCCTGTTGGTGACCCATGGGAGGGGTCCTTTTAATTGGCTATAGTTGGTATCTGATGACTGCCTTTGTAGGTCTTTAGAAATACCAGGTACCTGGCTGGGCTGGGTCACATGACAGTCCTTGTTGGAGCCTAGTAGGGGCTTGTTTTGTGATTTTACTAATTATTTTACTTGTTGGTTATATTTCCCTGCTGGGTGTTTTAAGACTCTGTAGGTGGCCAAATGAACTCGTTTTTGTCATTGGCAGCTCAGGGTGGAACTCCGCGGTATCAAGTTGCACATAACTTTGACTGGCTGCCGACTCTGCAGCTCTGACGTCCCAGGCTATGCGGCTATGGTTCTAGTTGGGGTAAGCTTGCTGGTCCAGGCGTCCACTGGGGACCTGTTTGCCTTCTCGGTGTCTCAGTGGCCTCATCTCCATATCTAGTGTTTGTGAATCCACAGGTCCTATTTTCAAATTAAGTTCCCCCCACCACCCCAGATGTACATAAAATACAAATAAAATCCTAAAAAGGTAGTTCGTGTACACATATTTTTTTTTTCTGGATCAGTTTGGGTAACAGCATCACAAGTTACTATTCAAAGGTTTGTTTTGTTTATAGACTTGGGAAACGTGTTTTTCTACACTTGATCTTAGCCAAAAGGCGGAGAAGCGATGAAACGTGTTTTTCTAAACGGTCGCACTTCCTTGGAGGAGCGTGGGGAAGGACTTAGGAAAAAGGCAGTGCAGCCCCAGGCTGGGATCTGGCTCAATGGCGGATCTCTCACCTAGCATGAGGTGCTGGGCACTGGTCGGGAGACCCAGAGGAGAGATTTTGTAAGTAAGCTTCGTCAAGGTGGCCATCCCTCTGAAGGCAAGGCCCTGGCTTCCCACGCACAGAGGCCCATCCTGGAGACTGAGCTCCTCACTCATCAAAGGATGACCCTGAGCCCCTGATTCCAGTGACCCCCCGGGGATGGAGGACCTGCCACAGCAGAGCTTGTCAAGGAGGTCAGCCTCACTTTGTCACTTCTGACTTTGAAAAGCCGCAAAACTGTCACATCACCTTCAAGCTGAACACATCCCTATCTCTAGCTACTGGGACTGCCAAAGAGCCAGTTGGGTGTTTTTTTTTTTTCTTCCTCCCGTTTTATAAAGTTCTGTCATATTTCTGGCTCTCTTGCTTCAGGCCTGTTAAGCAGAAGTCATGCATAAATGCACACGGCGCTTGAAGACACTAGATAGCGGCTGAGAGACAGCCCACAGCAAATTGTGAACTCTAGCTTTTGTAAGTTTGTGCGTTTTGGGGACAGGGCTTGCGGGGGCCCTGTTTGGACTGTGGCTAAGTAGTTCAGGATGGGTTCGAACTCTCACCTCAGCATCATTCGCTGCAGTCTTCACTGTGCCCATATGGCAGTCAGTAAAGCTCTTCCACATGCCCTGTGATGTGAGCCCACCTTTGCTTGCCTTTCTTTCTGCAGTTGAGCTTCCTGCCAAGCTACAAAGAACGTGCAAGGAGCTGGGTTAGGTTTTTGTCCCCCTTAAAGCTTTTAGAAGCAAAAATAGTCTTCTTCTTTCCTGTGTGGACCTAGATTAATAACTGATCTCTCTCTTTCCCACCCCCTCCCCACGTGCAAAGCTCAATGTGGCCTGAATGAGCCCAGCCTGTGGCGGCCCAGAATGGTCCCATTATGGAAAAGAAGCCAGGAAGGGAGTTTGTTTAAGCAATGGGCAGGAATCGACGCGCAGCTCATTTTGGGGGCGTAATCGGCCACTATTTCTTCCTGAGATGCACGAAGCGAGGTTTCCCGTCGGCCAGCAGATTTTCCCCAGGTGATTCTATAGAAACATTCCCAAGTCTGCTTCGTCAGCTTCTGTGCACACTTCCAAGTTAGCTGCTTTTAAAAGGCACAGAGCTTGTGTGGCAAGATTAAGGACTGTGACATTTTTGTGACCCAGACAGTGGCCGATGCTTCCTTCCACAAGCCGTGTTTTAAGGGCAGAACAAGAACCGTAACCTTACTGTTAGATTTTAAACTAGTCACCCCCTCCCCCGCAAAAAAAAAAGGCTCAGATCAGCTAAAGAGAGTTTGCCTCTAGTCTTGTCTGTGATGCTCTGTGACAAAACATCCTGCATTGTTTTCTTTTTGTGATGCTTGGGGTTGAGCCCAGGGGCATGAGTGTATCAGGCAGGAGATCTACATTTAAATCATACCATCACTGTTACTTCTTGTGGTGATTAATCTGGATTGTCAACTCGTCTGGATCTGGAATCAACTCAGAGGCAAGCCTCTGGGCACCCGTGTGAGAGATTTCTCCAGGTTATTTGAAGTGGAAGACGCTCACTAGTTACGGATGGCACCTTTTGGTGGTTGCCCAGAAATACTTCGGATGGAAGCAGGAAGCTTTCTGTTCGCCTCTTTGTCTTCACTCTCATCGGCAAGTTCATCTACTTTGCTGCTGCATCAGCTGCACTCCTTGGCTCTTATCAGAATCCAGAAGCTTTGAACACTGGTTCAAGACTGGCAGCTCTCTAGGGTTATCCTTCTGAGGCACCCATTCTCGTGGACTGAGATACCAGATTCTCTTTCTACTATGAGACAGGCATTAGAGTAGATTACCCAGGCCCTATCATGTAAGCCAATCTAATCAATGCCTTTTAAACCCGTATTCATCCTGTCTTCCGGAGAAGCCTAACTAATATGCTTTTTTAAACTGACTTTCTAGTCTGGTCCTCGGGGACAAAATATGCCTTCAAAGAACGAATGCCAGAGCTGGAAGGAGGGGTCTGGTGTTGGGCAGCACTGTCTGCTGGGCACGGCAAGGCTGCTGCACTGTACATCTCAGTAGCTGTGCTTACCCACAAAGGCCTGTGTGAGCCAGGGCCTGACAATGCTCCATCATGGGTGGAGAAGGGGTTCATGAAGCCCTTCCTCTGAGGACCTGAATGGTGGCTGGGGAGGGAGTGATATTTTCTTCACTGTTGTAGCCCATGTTCCTGTTAGCACACACACACACACACACACACACACACACACACACACACACACAAACATACACATGCCTATGAAGCATGCTCACAAAGTAGGAATAGCAAGAAGGGGAAAGAGGATGAATGTGCCCAAAATACACCCTATACTCTTTGACACTGTCATAGAAAACTCATTATCGATAAAAAAATATACGCTAATAAAAACAGCCAAGTAAAGAGAAATGTAGAAATCGAGCTTTTAATTCTGCATCATCGATATGGGGATGGGAACTCAACAGGGTTGTTGAATGAAGCCGACTCCCTCCACGGTCCTGACAGGATTCCAGTGCTGCATCTGGGGCCTCTGAGTCTTTCCCCTTCTCATGTCCTCAAGATTTCCCCAACCATCCTACCTTGCTTTGTCCTAGCAAGGAAGGTCGAGTCAGAGCAGCCAAACCATTTGCTCCAAGTATCATCGCCTGCCCCTAGAATCAGTGCTCCGTCTACATCTAAATGGTGGGAGAGGAGCTGGCAATTCCAGGTCAGCATCTCTCTTGGCGTTCCTATGGAGTTAAGGGCAAGTCTGTCTTAGGAGAATCCTTCATTATGCTGGTGCCTTATGGTGCACGTTATTAAAGGTTCTCTTTCTCTCTCTCTCTCTTAAATAATTTAAGATGTATTCATTGGACATTTCCTATCCGTACATAGTACTCATTCTCCGTCTCCCTGTCTCAATCCCCCATCTCTTACCTTCCTTCTTCCAATCAATTTCCTTCTACTTTCATGCCTTTCCCTTTTTTTTTTAACATGCTGAGTTCCACAGGGTTTTTGAGCATGAGAGAACGTGGAGGTAATTTTCTAGATGGGCAATCTACCAGCGACTCTACCTTTGAAGAAAAATAGCTCTCCCAGAAGCCATGAAGTGCATGCGAATAGCTCCTCAGCTAGTAGGGTCACATGTACCTCCTCCCTTGTCCACGAAGGCACACTGACTGACTGGATCTCGTGCATGTTTGCTGAAATAACCATGGCTGCTGTGAGTTCACGAGTACAATGGCCCTGTGACTGTCAGGGCTGGAAGACAGCATTCCACCACATCTTTGGCTCTTAAATCTGTCTCGCCCTCTCTTCCCTGATGTTTCCTGATCATGAGGTGGGTGGTCATGATGGTGATGTAGATGTCCTTTAGGGCTGAGCACTCAGAGCTTCTGTTTAGGATGGTTTCAACATGGTTTTGGTATAAATACCTACATCCCAATTCCCATCTCTGCTGAGTGACAGTGAAGGGTGGCTACATTAATCTACTCATAAATGTATGGTTTCTTGTCACATTGGAGGCTATTTCGTATCTTCCTTCTGGTTATAGATGATCTGGAAGAGGGACCTCACTCTTGAAGAAAAACTTGTGGCAAATAACAGAGAATAGGATAACCACGACTGTTAGCTGTATCTTTATTGTTACGCCTTGGGGAAAGCAATGTCAAATTTCTTAGCTTTATCTAGCAGGATCTGGACACGAATAAGTTGGCGAGATTAGGGCTGAGAGGAAGAGCTCAGAGGTGAATAGATTTTTGGCTGGGGGATAAGGGTGAACAAGAAATGCAGAAGGGAATGGGCTGAGGAGGATGTTAAGGGTGGGCATCAGGGACGAAATAGAAATGCTAAAGGCAGGGTTCGCATCCTCATGGTTATTTTTCTAGTTGGTTCAGACCTCCTTAATCCCTTCCTGACCTTCAACTACAGGCCATTTTATCAATTCGCTTTGTGGATATTTGTTTGGCCTGTGTGAGAGAGCACCTGGAACCTGGTATGAATCTCCATGTTGCTTAAGTGCATTTACAGAACAAAGGCACAGACCTCACCCAGGCTCTGCAACATCTTTCAGAGGGAGTTGAAGGGAGAGAGCATTCATCCCTCTGGCCTCCCACTTTCAAAGGCTGCTCGGAACCTCAAGCGACAGTGTGTGAATGTGTGTGGTGTTGTGTGCATGGGTACACATGTGTGGGGGTGTACTTGCCTGTGCAGGTACATGTGGAGAGGCCAAGTTCTCCTGCTTCTGTAGGCAAGCCTCTGCTGACTGAGCCTTATACTCAGCCCCTGAGACATTCTTATTGCTAGACTCAAAGGAGCTAATGCTTAGCTCACAGCCTTGGCTCACTTGTCTTTTGGTTAAGTCTCAAATAGATTCATCTCTTCAGGTAGCCAATGATGACCTAGACCTTCAGACCCTCCTGCCTCCTCATCCTGAGGCAGGAGGCATGCAGCACCGTGCTTAGCTATGCAGTGCTGAGGATTGAACCCAGGGCATTGTGTGTATTGGGCCAACAGCATCCAAAGGAGAAACACCCGGTTCCTTCACCTTTAATCTTTAATTTATACCTGTGTATACTTGTATAAAATATACTTATGCCATTTGTCTATAGACATTCAAGCACATGCTACTTCATACTCATGGATATAGAACAGATTGTTCCCTATGAAGTATAAATGTGGTGAAAGTTCTGTAATTTTGGTTTCTTTAAAAAAACAAAAATATTATAAGAATACGTTTTTATTTTAATCCCAGGTGTAGGGATATGAGGCTGCTTTACAGCAGCTGACTATGATTTACCTCGTGCTGTAGCAGAGGCATCATGGTCTTGCCAGTTGTGGATAGTCTCTGTGATTGTGTGACATTTGGAATTCCAGGAATTTATCAGAGGGTGTATAAATGCTGGGGACCCAAGACGTGGCACTGGTGGCTGTCAATAGTTCAGGGGAGTTGGTTGCAGTTAGTTAGGGCTTGTTCTCTCTCTCTCTCTCTCTCTCTCTCTCTCTCTCTCTCTCTCTCTCTCCTCTCTATCTTTTTTCTTTCCTATCTAGTGATAAGTATAAAACCTGGTATGGGTTCATCTGGGTCTAGTCTGTCTTTGTCTGTCTCTCTCTGTCTCTCTGTCTCTGTCTCTGTCTCTGTCTCTGTCTCTGTCTCTGTCTCTGTCTCTGTCTCTGTCTCTCTCTCTCTCTCTCTCTCTTCTCATTTTTTTCTTTCCTATCTAGTGATAAGTATAAAACCTGGGTATGGGTTCATCTGGGTCTGGGTCTGTCTTTGTTTGTTCTGTCTCTGTCTCTCTGTCTCTGTCTCTGTCTCTGTGTCTCTGTCTGTCTCTCTGTCTCTCTGTCTCTCTGTCTCTCTGTCTCTCTCTCTCTCTCTCTCTCTCTCTCTCTGTCTCTGTCTCTTTCCCTCCTCCACTGTTGGTTCTCTCCTAGCTAGTGATAGGTGAAACAACCAAGGGGATAAAGGATGAGAAAAAGAAGAAACCACCAAGTGGCTAAGAATGGTTGTAGGAAATCATAGCATTATACATCAAATGTAAGTTACTAAAGAAAACAGGATTTCCTCTGCACTTGCCTTACAGATTTGCCCGTGGAAACAATGTTTTGCAGCACAGTTAGGAAAGTCTTTAGTCTGTGTCCTTCAGAGTTGTCCTTAGGATACACTTACTGTGATTGGAAACTAACTAACAGGCTTTCTGCATTTGCAGGCAGATCTGCATCTGTTTCCACTAGCAACTTAAGATGCATGCTAATACAGCCCTGCACACTGCTCTGCATTAAACATCAAGAAGGTTAAAGATTTAACATTGTCCTGCCACCCACTGTCTAGCTCTCAAGCCCTACAGTCTCTACTGCAAAGGAAGAGCTTTGTTTCTTGTGGATTTTCTTCTCACCACATACAATTCCTGTCCTGTGCAATTTACTCATTTATGCCGCCTTCACAACCATCTGTGTTATTTAGGTAGAACACTTACAGGATTATTTTCTTGCCTGTGAACTATGTAACATCAGGGTTTGTTTAGTGAAGGTCTGTTAATGGCAAACTCTCTCAAATTTTGCTCAACTGGAAATAATCTTAAACTTAACAAATAAAGAAAATTTCAGAAGTATCCCGAATTTATGCTCTAGAATTTCTAAAAAAAAAAATCAAACTTCAAATCCCAAGAGTTGAAAAAGCAGAGATATCCAAAATTAGGACATGCAGACCATGGACTTAGAATACCCCAAGTTCAGCTTGTAGAAACATAAAATATTTCAGTGATTTCAAATATGGATCAAAAGCTGATCAAGGCAAGCAAGAAGCATAGCCAGAAAGAATTAAGAGCGAGAGGACTGGAGAGGCGGCTCAACATTAAAGAGCACTGGCTGATTTTTCTGGAGGACCTGGGTTCGATTCCCAGCAGCCACATGGTGGCTCACAACCATTCGTTATTCCAGGTCCCAGGTATCTGAGTCTCTGACCTCAAAGGACACCAGGCTCATACATGATACTCAGACAAACTCGCAGGCAAAATATCCACACACGGAAGGAGAGGAGGAAGAGGAAGTGAAGCAGTAATTAAGGGAAACTTAGAAAGACAAATGCCATATATGGACTGCTCTATGTGGATGCTAGCCTTTAATATATGCGTGTATTTGTATGGGTGACTGAGGATGTAGTAGAGGCAGGTTATTGTCCACATAATCCCTAGGGTCATGCCCAGAGACCTGTCTCCCAGGTAAGTTGAGATTCTGTCAAGTTGACACTGACATGAATGGTCACAGTGCTTCTTTATATATTTTCTAATTTATGCCTCTAAGATGACTGCACATTATCAGATGATACTAGCTTTCGATTAAGTTCTCAGAACAGCAATCCAAATGCTCTCCCTACCCCAGACACGCGAACAAATCATAGCTGTCATCACTTGTGACAAAATGCCTGACAGAAATTACCTAAGGGAGCAAGGGTCTGTTTTGGCTCAAGGTTTTGGAGGTGTCTGTCAATCCTGGGCAGTGTGGGGTGGAGGATAGAGCAGAGGGGTTCACACTGTGGTGACCAGGAAGTAGAGAAAAGGGAGATGGGAAGGGGCCAGCAATAAGATACTCCCATAGGTTCAACTCTATCCTTAATTATATAGTTTTCAGCTAAGTCTTAATGGCAAAATTTATATCACGTCTCGAAATGGCGCCACCATCTGGGGACCAGGCTTGCAACATATAATCCTGTGGAGAAATTTCATATTTAAATCATATCTGTAGAACAATAAAAGTAATTAAATGTGCGTTTTATAGAGATCTTCAGAAGCAGCAATAGGTCTTTAAGACTTTCACTTGAAATGGGGTAAATCCACAAGCATTACCCTTATTCAATTTGGTACTTAGATACAAAAATAAATAAATAAATAAATAAATAAATAAATAAATAAATAAATTATATAACCTTGTAAAAAAAGATCCAAGACCACAGAAAATTTAACCAAACTTTTATGTAGTTATAAAACTGATATTTACCCAGAAATTTTTTTGTTTCACCTCTAGAATAAAAAAGTTAGTATTTTGAAATAATAGCTCTGCATGGTCATGCTTAACATGAAGTAAACCATTATAATCCATAATTCTCAAAGACTAGACACTGCGGGCTTGGTCTTCGTTAGGTTTTTATTAAATATCTGTTATGGCTGTGGTGGGGCTCAGAGGCAGAGCACTGCAGAGCACGAACCACACCCTGAATTTGATCCGGGCATCACACATGCAAAACAAATCCAAAGGATAACAAAACCCAAGACACACCCATGGCAGGAAGTAACCAGAACCCGAGAGCGAAAATGTGTCTCCTTCTATTGAGTTACTCCTATACCCAGGGCACTTAAGAGTGATGGCTATAGTGTAAGTGGACATTGATGGTCTTTAGAGCCCCATTTGAATGTAATGAGGACCATGGAATCACTTAAGAAAGATTTCTAAGCCACCAGGGATCTGGCGCTGGGAACAGTGTATGCTAGACTTCACTCCTTCCCTTCAAACAGACTATCGAAACCAACATTTCTTCATAACCGAGGTAGCTTTAATAAATATTGATGAGCCTAAAAATGACCACAGAATGTTTAGAGTGCCTACTTATATTCACCAGGAAATGTAAAACTACAGGACACTCGGCTTCCCCAACAGCTGTGCTCCCTGACGTTCCCGGGGTGAGCGGGATTTCATGGAGTTTCTTTTAAGATCACAATTTTCAAGACTCCGGATGGAGAGCTTTACAACCCTACATCTCCTTTTGGGAGCCCCCACCTTCTGAAACTCTCTGTCATTTCCCTCTCCCCCCTTTTGTTTTTTTCAATCACTTTGACAGCTCGGACCAGGATGGTGGAGATTTTTTAAAAAAGATTTCTCTAATTCACAGCTTGTTGAGCGATGTCTGAAGCAGCTGGGGGAAGACATTGTGCATGTCTGAAACTATGAAGACCCAGAAGACTTGGAATGGCAGGATAAGAAGCCCATGATGGCTGGCTTTTTGCACAGTTACTGCCGTCAAAGCCGGAAGTACGGTGTTACGGAAGGATGCTATTGGCCATTGAAAACAGGATGCTGACGAATCTGGCTACTTTGTCGAGCTCCGATTTTTTTTTTTTTTTGGTCAAAGCACCTAGCTGCCTCCAGAATTTGCTAAGAGACTGTCTCCCCCAACCAAGAATTGGAAATAGAACCAGAAACACTTGCAAAGTGAAACTAGGAGTTAGTGTGGGTTGGTTTAAAAAATACAGGAACACTGAGTGAGTCTCCAATTTGGAGTCAGACAAATCAACGAGAACGGAATCATTACCACAGTAACCTGGGTCTGGAGAGCAGCCAGAGAGACTTGAGTACATTAGTTTCCTTTATAGGCCTTCTCTGCAACCTACGTTGTTACACTCTGATATAATATTTCCTTTTGGAAGAGAGTCAGATGCGCTTTTCTGATTTGTCCTCAGATTGCCTTTCAAGTTGTCTTAAAAAGCCAAAGACCCTTTTCAGTACATTCAGGCAAATGAACCGTTTATGAGATTTTATACCGCTAATAAAATCTCATTGACTCGCGTTTCCTCTGGATTAAATGTGAGTCCCTTCAGTCTCTCCCTGCAAGGAGAGACTCCTTCTCCCTTGAAGATACATAGGAACATTACACAGCCCATCACCTGTCAGCCAAGTGTCTGCAAGAAACTGCACAGTCGGAAAGCCCCTACTATACACACACCTATACTCTGTGCTTGGTGGTGAACACAAAAACGGATTCATCTACAAAAATAATTTTAAAAAAGATGTGGTGTTTTTTTGTGGAAGATACATTTACAATTACGAGCCATTAAAAGGCTTAATAATTATTACCATTATTAGCAATAATGCTATCTGAGGGACGACTCACTACAACCTGGTCACCTAGAGAAGTCATGGCAGCCTCTTATCTAATTAGTACTCTGAGCTTTTATCTGTAACACAAATTGACGTGATTTTATCACCTCTTTGGGTTTTAGGGCATATTAGGTGACAAGTGAAACATCAGAAATTCCGAGAGGATTAAAGTTGCGAAGCTTCTTTTGAATAGCAAGGGTTTTCTTTGTAATTAGCGTTTGAATCTCCTTAATAAAATTTTTAAAAGAATTTGAGGTTTTAATAGTAATAGTAACCATGGCGGTTCCTATATAACTAAGGCTTCATTTGCATCAGGAACAAGGTGGTAATTTGCACTTAATTCCAGTTCCATCTTAATAATTACTAGCCCTTGATGTAGAAGAACCGCCGTTTTACAAAGGGGAATCGAGGCTTAGTGAGTTTAGTGTTCACAAAGAAGGTTGTTAAGTAGGAAGATAGGGTACCTTGGACCAGGACTAATGTTAAACCCACCCCATATTGCTGATTTGTGTGCCCATGCCCCTCCCCCATGTGTGTGTGTGTGTGGTGTATATGTGTGTGAGTGTGTGTGTGAGTGTGTGTGTGTGAATGTGTGTGTGAGTGTGTGAGAGTGGTGTGAGTGTGTGTGTGAGTGTGTGTATGTGGTGTGTATATGTGTGTGTGTAAGTGTGTATGTGTGAATGTGTGTGTGAGTGTGTGTGTTAGTGTGAGGAGTGTATGTGTGTGTGTGTGTGTGTGTGTGTGTGTGTGTGTGTGTGTGAAGGACGCCCACATTGTGTAAAACAAACAAGAGTGTTTCACAATGAGAACATCAGTACCCAGAGTATTGAATGTGATCAAGTTTATGGTCTTGCAAAGCCTGAGGTCAGCCTAGAATAGCAGGTGCCCTGATTGATTGGGGAGAACAGTGTACAAACCTGAACAAGAAGCCACTTCCTTCCTTTTTCCTGTGGCTGAGTAATTGGGAGGGGAACCATCCTGATCTTACCTGTCCCTCTGATGTTTATACGGGCTATTTTTTTTTCAACAGAAAGCACGTGTGGATTATCACTATATGTTGTTATTTTGAATTTCTCAGGACATAGCTGTGTCATAACCAAAGGCTTTTAGGCAAACTTGGTGGGGGTAGGGCTAAGCAGAGTTAGGGGACTAGTAGACTAGTCAACTCTAGCAGTGTTTTCTGTTTACCTGTATTTGCCCTACGCTGGCTTGAGGCACTTTTGAAAATGAACCATCAAATTTTATACTCCTGTGTACAGTGTGCACTGATTGATTGATGATGAAGTATAAAAAATTGTATTAACAAACACTGGGTCATTTGCATGATTGGAAAAGACCGAACCCCCATCCCCCATTCCCCACCTCCTCCCACTGATTCCCCATATACCCATCCCCCCACACTCATTCCCAGTACACAGACCCTACACATCTCTATTCCCCACACACTCATCCCACACAGATCTATTTCCCACATACCTACCCCACATATAGCCCTCCATATCCCGCATACCCCACATACACCTACCCACCACTATTCCCCATACACCCAACCCCACAGATAAAAATAAACCTTACAAAAGAAGCTATCTGCTTTAGTTCATACATAGAATGAGTTCTTTCATCATCCTGCTAGTTGAAAGTTGAAGAAGAAGCTGTCCTTATGAGGGGTCAGTTACTTCAGGGACTTGAACGACTAGAGATTAGACAAGCAGTAAGTGCCTGCTTTATTTATGCCCTAAGCGCTTAACTTGGGTTAAAATTATGTGCCTGGATAATTCATGTCATATATACACACACACACACACACACACACACACACACACACACACACACACACACAGAGGCAGTTAGACACACACATATGTACATTATATGATTGATAGACAGGTATCACAAGAAGATCCATTTTTCAGAGTTACACATGGGGTTTTAATCTAAATTCTTATACATATAAATAGATTTGGAAAATTATCAACCCCCAAAAGATTATCTATCTATCCATCTATCTATCGATCTATTATCTGTTTGTCAGTCTATGTATCATCTAACTATCATCTATCTATCTGTCTTCTGTTATTTGTCTATCTATCTATCTATACATCTATCATCTGTCTATCTATATATGTGTGTTTATTTTCTACTGTCAATCTGTCTATCTATCTATCTATCTGTCTGTCTATTATCTGTTTGTCAGTCTGTCTATGTATCATCTATCTGTCTATCATCTATCTATCTTCTGTTATTTGTCTGTCTATCTATCTATCTATCTATCTATCTATCTATGTATCTATCTATACATCTATCATCTGTCTATCTATACATATATGTGTTTATTTTCTACCTGTCAATCTATCTATCTATCTATCTATCTATCTATCTATCTATCTATCTATCTACCTATCTTCTGTGTGCTTACGGGGTGGGTATGGAAATCATCACTTGCCACAGAGTGTATATGGAAGTAAGGACTTCTTTCTCCTCCCATGTGAGTTGTGGGGATCGAGTTCGGACTGTCAGGCTTGGCAACAAGCTACTTAACCACCCATCTCACCAGTTCTCTTTATGACATTTTAATAAAGTGCTTTCATGAAGTCAATCTGTAAATGAGGCGACGAAATGAAGCTATTCTCTGAGCTGGAACTCCTACTATAGATCAAGATTCATGGAATGGATGGCTGTGCGGAGGCAGAGTTCATGGCTTCATTTGTTTCTTCTGAGGTTCGTTTGATTTCTCAAAGGATTGAGTGGCTTAAAAACACGTGCAGATATATCGAGAACATCAAAAAGTGTTTTAAAGAGGAAAATAGTAAGTAAATAAAAATTAGAAGCATAAAGCCAGGCTCATAGGCAGAATTAAGTAGAGAGTTCTGGGTGCGCATGCCTTTGCATCTGTTTTCAAATTTCTCATCATGGAAAGGTAAGAGCTAGCTAGAGTGCAGAGATGGTTCAGAGGCTGAGACACTGACGTTTCTTCTAGAGGTCCAGGGTTCAATGCCAAGCAAACATGGCGGCTCACAACGCTCTGTAACTCCAGACCCGTGGGACCTGATGCCCTCTGCTGGCCTCCGTGGGCACCAGTAATGCATGTGATAGACAGACATGCAGGCAATATACCCGTCCTTTAATGACAAATCTAAAAACCCACCCACCCACACCCACACACACGCATGTATGCACGCGTGCACACTCGCGCACACGAAAGGTAAGAGCTTGTGTCAACTACACAGGATATCTACGGCATTCAATCTGCCTCGCTGACGGAGCCGTGCCAGTGTAATTTTTAACCGGTGTATTATGACATTGGTCTGAAAAGCACAAGTCTGCTTTGCTTTTGCTTATAACAAGATCTGGCCAGACACAAAATCCAGAGACTGTCACCATTTTAGGGAAACAGCAAGCGGGACTCATTAATTTCCTTCTTATCTCCCGCACAGACTGCATTTAAGAGTTTCCTCTGGGAACCATATTGCGAGGCACTGAGCACATCGGCGCACAAACCCCGTGAGGCACGGTGCACTTGACTGTGTCAAACATTTCTTTTGTCAGAAGGACTGGCAGCAAAGTGGTTCTGGTGGGAGCCTTACTGGGTACCACCCACGCTCTCCCACATGCCTCTCTGTGGCTCAACCATTCGGCTACCAGACTGGTGGGTCTCGGGAAACCACCTGCGATCACTCTGGGGAGAAGCACTCTGTGTTCCTGCTGCGTATCCAGCAGGCAACTGCTTATATTGTTGTGCCTGCCATTATCATTAATTTTGAATGCATTAGGAGGGGCGAGGGGATGAGGGGGAGAATCATGAAAGGGTGGGGATGATCGTATGTTGGGGCTGAGGTTTGCCAGCTGCAGAGGAGAGGTTTTTTAAAAGAGGAGTATTGAGAGGGAAAGAGAAAGAAATGGAGGACCTCATGGAAGAGAAGCAGGTTTGAGTAGTAGAATCAGAGACAGAAATCAATGTGACATTTTCCTTGTCCTAATGTGACCTGACCGTTACCGGGTAAATACCGGCTTGTCCATTTCCGAGAGGCTGGAGGAGCAGAAGCGAGAAGATATTCGAAGTCTCTGCCCCATCCCTCCTTGGTGACCCTTTGACCTCTGGGCTCAGCTGAGGCTCCTGCAAGAACAAAGCTTGCAGAGGGAGGGAGTAGCTCCCTGTGTTGGTGACTCACTCTGGCACCAGCTCGGCCTTACGGAACTAATTTAGCTGCACTGGGCTGAACCCAGTCATAATTAATAACAGGATATCTGCTCGTATATAAGGTCCAAGTGTTACCAACAAAGGTAGAGGCAGGCAGAAAGAGACAAAGGGGAAAATAAGTGTTGGGGGCAGTGGTTGCTTGTAGGACATCCCACAAAGCAGGTAGACGGCTTACAGTTGTATTCATACACAAGGGCAGCCGAAGGGAACCAATGTTTCCATCCTTATGAGGGACCAGTTTGGAGCCTTTGCCATGTAACTCATAGAACTTCTGCAAAGGCCTGTGGAGCAGCTGTTCTGATCCCCCAGCAGAGGCTGGGAAAATAGCTTACCTGGTATAAGCTTTAATAAGGTTTGAACTGGGCCTACATGACTTGAATCCTAACATGCGTTGACCTGCAAAGTCACCATAAAATGGTGGTTACATGTAGAAAAGGTAGCTTGTCTGAGTATTTAAAAGCTAGTTGTCATGACCTTCTACTCATACACACACACACACACACACACACACACACACACACACACACAATTAGTTGTTACAAAGCATCTCCTAAGCCATCCTACCTGATACAACCAATTCATCGCTTCCATGTGCCTGGCATAGTTCTAAGCCTTTTGCCTCTGTCTTCTCACCACAAAATCTGTGAAAACAGCATTTTCATTTGATAGAAGGGGAAACCGTACTTAACAGAGACACAGAAAGGTTGAAAACTTGCTCTGGATTATGAGGCACAAATGGGATTTTTATTTAAGCATTTATATTTTATTGTTCAACTTGTACTGATGATGATCGTTTGGTCTCTGTCTTCTTTGGAAAATGTGCTATAAAATCTTTACAGATTGTGACAAGTGCATTTACAGTGTACCCAGAACATACGAAGAACAATAGTCAGACTTTCACAGAAAAAAATGTATTACTTCATTAAGAGAGTCATAAATATTGGAGAGATGTGATTTCAAAGTAATAATATGTGGGAGAAGAATTTTAATGTATGATGGTAAATAAATGTACCTGAATCAGTAAACAAGTCGTTTTATGAGTGGGGTTTGACAAACTGCTCCTAACATTAAAGAGAATATAATAACCAAGAATAGTCAACATTATGTTGAAAAAGAATCATAATGGTAGATTTTTCCCATTCATATATTATAATCTCCATGTGTGTGAAGAAAAATTGTGAAAGTTGACAGAGGATTGCACAGGCAAAGGAAGGCAATATGGGATTAATCTATTTATTTAACAAGGGCGGCAGAGTTTTAGTGGGAGCAGGATGAACAATTAAATGATCGACATGTGACAATTTTAGTCATTAATTTGAAAAACCATGTCTGTGTTTATACAAATCAAACCCTAGATTGACACAGGGTTGGTTGGTCAGTCTATCTATTTATCTATCTATCTATCTATCTATCTATCTATCTATCTATCTATCTATCTATCTATCTATCTATCTATCTACCGACTTACCAACCTACTTATCTACCTACCAAGCTATTGAAAAAAGTTTTATGTACCCCAGGCTGGTGGTGTTTTTGCTGTGTAGTTGAGACTGGCTTAACTCCTGATTCTCCTGCCTCCCCCTCCTCAGAATGAAGAGTATGGGTGTGTACCACCCCATTGCTTCATACAATGCTAGGATCAAACCCAAGATGTTGTGCGTTGGGGGTTGGTATGGTGATGCTAATCAAATGCTAAATACTGGCCTTCGAGATCTGTTTGTCCACGGTGAAGGGATCCTCAGGTACACCAAATGGTGCTACGGAAACCCTGCTCCCCAATGTGAAGTTAATTGGTTAATTAAAGGCTAGAGCCTGTGATTGGACAGTATGGAGAGAAAGGTGGGACTTGGGGATCTGAAGGGACTCAGGAGAGACCAAGAGGAGAAAGAAGGAGAGCAAGAGAGGAAGAGGCAGCCATGAGAGGAAAAGGACCAAGAGCATGTGACCAGGAGAAACGGCAAGTAGCAAGGGTCAGATGGCTGGGATGTGAATTAGAGGAGCTCCAAACGTGCCCAATCGAGGCTTGCAGCTTGTAAATAAACCAGGACTATGCGTCTTTTACACAGGCTAGCTAGAATATATAATTTATCTTGTACATATCGTGCATATTAGAAAGCTCTCCGGTAACTGAGTTACAGCTTCAGCCATTCAAGATCTGCATTTAAAGTAAAATGATTAAGAATGGAGGAGAAATGTGGGAAGATAGTATTTTAATTGTATGAGCTATTACTTATCTATGGTGCAAAAGCTCAGACTGTTGTGAAGAGTGTTGATATTTGATCCCAACCTTCCTGTAAAATTCCAGGAAAAATAAGAAGACCAGAGCTGCAAGACGATGTCGGTATACATACAGCTGTAAAAGGATGATCGTCAAACACATGTAGACAATATTAACAATGGCGAAGACAGAGCCGTGAAAACTAATTCATAGAACTAGAAACTGAGTGCTAACTTAAAAACACATTTTCAAGTTGCTGCTGTCTGGGAATGAATACCCATGACATGTGTAGTGAGGAAAGTCACCGTTCTGATGACACCTGCTGAGGAGGCTGGCTGCAGTAACCGAGGATCTGGGGTAACCCAGCAATGACGCTGTCAGGGAGAAACCCGTGTTATAAGGTGGCACATGCATACTTATCCTCCAACACTGTGCTGTGGGGCTACACACATAAGTAAAATTTTCAGGAATCATCCAAAAAAAAAAAAAAAAAACCACCCCACAAAGACACTTAATTTGTTTTTTAGGTGGTTTTGAAATTCATTCTTTGACAATTTCATACATGTATGCCATGACCCTAGTCAAATCCACCCCTAGCTACTCTGTCCTCTCTCCCCACAAAAATACCTTTAAAAAGAAAAGATAGTTTAAGGTATATACATATATATTTACAAATTTACATTTATGAATACATTCTATAATTTCCATTTATATATTGTCTTATAATTAGATGTTATATATGTATACATTTGTAATTTAAATCATACTTAAATATATTTAATATATTTAAATATAAAACACAAATTTTAAAAATAATTGAAGCAATGGTATATTTTCTTTATGAAGAAAATTTTTTCAAAGTTTTATTGAGAATGACACTAGGGGTTGGGGATTTAGCTCAGTGGTAGAGCGCTTGCCAGCAAGCGCAAGGCCCTGGGTCTGGTCCCCAGATCGGGGGTGGGGGGGGGGTGGGGTGGGGGGGGGTGGGGTGGGGGGTGGGGAAAGAGAATGACACTAAGGTGTGAATGAACTGAACTCGAGAAAATAAAATCTTTGGGCTGGGGATACAGCCCAAGGGTAAAGCTCTTGTCACATAGTGCGAGAACGAGAGCTGGGATTTCCAGCGTGGCAGATGGTGCATAATGTCAGCCCAGGGGAGGCAAACAGCTGAACTAAAGAACTCTGGGTTCAAGTGACAGATCCTGCCTCGGTGTACACGGAGAGCCACTGAGGAAGACATCCAATGATGTCTGACTACACACACACACACACAAACTGTCTCACTATTTGCTCTGGCTGTCTTGGAACCCACCAGGCTGGCCTCAAACACTCAGAGATCTGCCTGCCTCTGCCTCCCAAGTGTTACAATCGATGATGTGTACCACCATACCTGGATGCCTACAAAGGTCTCAAAGGAGACACTTTAAGAAGCTTTGTGAGCTCTTCTGGGAACGAAATGTCCTTCAGGTGACAGCTGTCTGTTAAAGGGAAGAGGCGAGGAAGGCAGGCAGTACCTGCGAACAGCCCAGGGAAGGGCCTGTAGGAGACGCGCCCGTGCTTGGGCATGAGGAGAATTCACTTCTGATGAACGAGGAGAGGAGCTGAATGCCAGAGAGGAAGAAAAGGGAAGGGGAGAAACCTGTGGCCTAGAAAATTAAAGTGCATTCTGTCCACGGCCTGTAGGCATTTTAGTGCCAGTCACGCTGGATTCCCAGGGTAGGACACACGGATTGCATGGACAGAGGGAACGACCGGCATTTCAGGTGAAGCTAGCGAGGACGGCAGGTGCGTGCCGAAAGAGGAAAATCTTGACATGCGGCGCTGCACCGGGAGAGCCACTGAGAGTGTAGGTCTCCGGACTGCCAAGGGTTCATTAAGGCTCAAGAGTCTACCGCTTTCGGCTCACAACGACAGCTCAGTTCTCCAGTTAGAAAAGACAATCCGTCTGAACACATTCTTCTGACTAAAACAAGAGCCGGCTTAAAGAATAACACGAACGCACGCAACTGAAGTGTAGAACGGGAAAGCGCTCTAAATGCATCGCAAGTAAAAATACCGGAGGGGAAGACGTTTCAATGAGTCTCGAGCTGGAATTTGTATATGAAAATGAGGAACGGAGCTTGGTGGAAGCATTTTCATAAATGGTGCTTATGTTATGAGTGAGAGTTTATGTACCAGGTCTCACTATGGAGCCCTGGCTGGCCCAGCATTTGCTATGTGACCCAGGCTGGCCTCAGACTCACAGGGATTTGTCTGCCTCTGTGTCTGGAGTGCTGGGCTCAGAGGTGACCAGCACCATGTCTGGACAAGATGGCTTTTCTTTTTTAAACCAAACTATGGCGTTGTTTCCTTCATTTCTAGAATAAAAAACTGTCCAAGATGTAGGTTCTATAATAATAAAAAATTGGAAAGCATAATAAAAATAAGAATGGATGGAAAACCTGCTAATTGAGTTTATTGAGGAAGGTACTAATCTTTCTGTAGGACAGATGTATCCATGGATTTAATGTACTCTTGGCTGCTTACAAATGTTTTGAGTCATATTAAACACCAACGTGAATCAATATATGGGAAATAAACGTCTGCTGTTCTTAAGGCCTGAAAGCTAAGTTGACAAGAGAGAAGCAAATAGGTTTCATGTGTCCGTGGATGCTCCTGTAGACAGGTGAGGAGCCTAAGAGTCACCAAACCTAAATGCTACACAGGCCACACAGATGCTCAGCCAACAGGACCTAACCTCTAGTATACACATTCTAAGCTGATAATAATTACGTTCACAAATGTGTTGAACATGTCCAGCCTACGTCACAGCCGAGCAACTTAGATCAGTGTAGAGTGCCAGTTGTCTGACTGGTGGCTGTGCCCTCTGCGTTAAGGTCTTGTAAGTGGATAGGTGGTGTTTAGCCTCACAGCAGGGGGTTATTTAACAAGAACTCTTTGTTCACAGTTCTGGGTTTCGACTCCCACCTCTGGGGCAAGCATGTATCTTCTTTGAGGGTACTGGGAAAGGCATGTTTCACACAAGTTGTGTGTGTGTGTGTGTGTGTGTGTGTGTGTGTGTGTGTGTATCTGGGGATATGAGTATTTCTCACTTGGTCCAGAGAAGGCAGAGAGAATGTTTCATTTATATTGCCTCTTTTTCAAGTAACTGAGTTCAAAATAGTTTTTTTTTTTAAATGTGAAAATTACATATACTAATAAGCTTTCACCAAACATTTTTCTAGATACCTGGAACAAAAAATTCCCAAGTTTTGCATTCTGAAATAATCACATCATCATTTATACATTAAATAATTAATTATATAATAATGAACAATTACACGGTGTATTAGAAAGTGATATTGTGCCTATGTAACATGTGTAGCTTGATCTTTATGTGGGACTCCTAACAGCAGGAGTAGGGGCTGTCTCTCACTCTGTTGCCTGCCTTTGGGATCCTTTCCTCCTACTGGGCTGCCTTATCTGGCCTCAACAGAAGAAGGTGCCCCTAGTCTTACTGCAACTTGATATGCCAAGCCTGGTTGATATCCATGGGAGGCCTCTCCTTTTCTGGGGAGGAAGAGAGGAGGAGTTGATATGGGGAGGGTGGAGAGGGGAAGGAGGAGAGGGAGAGGAAACTGCAACTGAGATGCTAAGTAAATTGATTAATTAATTAAAAAACCAAAGTGCTGTTGTGGAACCAGGAAGTACCACAATAATAAGGAAGAGATGGGTGGGTACGTCTGCTTCCATGGAATGGAAAGGACCACAGATTCTGTAGTAGAGAAGTCTTCATGAGAAGGTGATTCTTGAGCAAGGACTTTAGGGAAGGCTGAGATAGACTGATGAGTGGAGGATACGGAGGTATCGAGATGGGTGTCAATGATCCAGGTAATGGAGGATCTTTGGAGCAGGTGGCAGGCATGAATGTGGTGAGAGGTAATCAGTCAGGTTCTAGAAATATTGTTTAGTGGTTTTTGTTTTTCGTTACTTACTATTTGGAGATCCAGTTACCTAGAGTTAAGCACAGTAAGAAAGAAAAATTAAAAAATATTTTGTTTGCTTTTTTTCTTGACAATTTTGTGTATCTATATAAAGTTGTTGAGTATATTCACCCTATTATCTTTTCTTATCCCCTTCCCTCTCCCCCTGAATCTCTTCTTCCCTGAAAGCCCCCACCTGTCTTCATGCCCTCTTTAAAAGTAAATGACCCAACAAGTCTGTTAGGGTGACTTGCATGTGTGTAGGTATGGTGTTGTACACCAGAGCATGGTTAATTGATCAGTGACTACATCAATGAAGAAAAACACGTCATCAGAAAATAATGATTGGAACATTTCCTAAGATATGCAGGCATCATAACAAAATAGCCCGCGTCCATCAGCTTTTCCTAAGCAAAAGTTCAAGGGTGTCATCGAGCTATTCACCTCTCCCCGTGTCTGCATCCTTGGGGTGCCCTTCCACCGTGAGTGGATGGTTGTTCTACCCATGGAATAGGGGCTTAACTGTGGGATTTGCTTTGGTCACTGGAATGCTGGCAGACACAACATGAACAGAGACATGAAATGAGCATCTGCGTTGAAATTTGTTCCTTTTGTGCCTCCATCCTTGCCACAGGAGCCTGCACACATGTGCACATGAAAAACATTAAGCTGAGTCAGCAGATGTGTGTGTGTGTGTGTGTGTGTGTGTGTGTGTGTATGTGTCTGTTTGTCCATTTTCTTAATAATAAAATAAGGAAGAAGTCAATAATTTGAGAGAGAGAGAGAGAGAGAGAGAGAGAGAGAGAGAGAGAGAGTTGGATGGGAATAGAGAGCGGTAGAAATGATATAAATACAGTAGTCATGTGTTCTCAAAAAAATCTAGCTATGAAAAAATGTGCAGGCTTAGATTTTTCAAAACATACTTGAATGCTTCAGTATGCCTTCTAGCCTATCGGCCAAAGATAGGGGAGAAAGATAGTTACTAGGACAAGGGGTTGTGAACCTGTTTAGAAATAGTTATTTGGGAGTGATACCAATCTTCATTGTCAGGGAATCAGCAGTCTAGTCCAAAACATCACACAGGAATCAGCAGTGGCAGTCCAGTCCAACTGACAAACACCAACAGTAGCAGGGCCTTCTTGATCCAGAAGAAACCGCAAGGCTCTGCAGAATTGGCAAGAGTCTGTGCAAGTTGTAAGAAGCAGCCAGAATATCACGAGACGCTCTTGGTCACTTTTCTCTCTATGAAGTGACAGCCAGCAAAGATCAGTGACAATCAGCAAAGCTTTGCAAGGCAAACCAATGCAAGAGCATCGTTCACTGTCTGTTGGGTCCTACTTTTACTCGTTCCAAACATCACATGACCTCCCATGTGTCTGCTTCAGCAAAACATCCTCTCATAAGATCGCTTCCAGAAAACACCACATGATACAATTGAGTCTCCAGAAGAACCAGAAATTTCCACTTCAAAAAAAAAAAAGTATCATAATACCATTCCCAGACAATGCCCTTATAAAATGAAAGGGTGTGTTTTCAGCTCCCCCTTATTCTCTTTTCTCTAGTTGGAAGCAGATATAAACACAGGAACTGGAGAGTCATTTTAGGTTAGATGTTGAGAACACAGGAATGATGCTAAGAGAATAATAAGAAGAGTGCATGGTTTTTGGCATATTCGTTTATAGTACAACCCCGGACTACCTACCCAGACTTCAAATTGGAAGGGAGAAAAATCTTTTTCATTATTAATATATTGCATTTTAATGCTTCTTGCCATAGCTGCACAGCCTGAATCTTGACTAATATATCCAGGCATCATGAAACACGGGTAGATGAACAGGTCCTTACTATTACGGTGATAAATTTCCTCTGGCCCATTTGCAGTACTCACTGAGCTTGCTGGAAATAACAGAATGGGATATAATTGCCCATTAGTTCAGTTAGATAGCTTTGAGATGCTGCAAAATATTATGACCTTCATATTAATTCCCTTTGTCTAGATCAAAAATCTTCAATTAACACTGAATCCTGTGAGCAGTACTTACTTTAGTAATAAATAAACCGAATCAATGATACTGTTGGGAATTGTATCAGTGAGAACTATATCAAAGTATAAATCTAGACCACAAGTTAATATTCTCTGTCCAGAAAGCTTTCAATTTAGTGGAAGAAATTAGATACAAAATTATAAAGTTTCTTTACCCTTGAAAGTTTCTCTGGGCTGTGGATCGAGCTTCTCTGGAGAAACTGTATCTTGTGTTGAATTCTGTGTGCTAATGGGACCACCAGACTTCCTGGCTGTAAATATGGGATGTTGTAGATGATCCTGGTTTATCTTCTCTCTTTGCCACCCATTTACTTTCACCTCCATACTTCTCTGACATCTTGGTGGCTATCGGTAAAACTTTTGTAAGGTATTGCTGAAATCAACCTAGCTTCCACCAACCCTAAAATACATGTAGGAGATCTCCCCACTCTACTATAACCTGCCTACCCCAAGTTCTTGCCAAGGTATTTGGTGAAAAGCATTGATTTATGACTTTGTTTTGTTCTGTGACTGCAAAAGTCCGTGTAACATCTCGCACAATAGAGTTAGCAGACTCCTTTAAAAGTAGCTAGGAAGTGTGAAATTCAAGTACCACACCACGGTGGTTAACTTCGTTTTTAATTTGCAAGTGTCACACACCTCTTGATGACACATTCTGAGAAATGCTCCTTCAGGCAACTTTGTCATTGTGCAAACATCACAGCACCACTCACAGTTGATGGTGTGACCAAATACACAACTGGGCTACAGATCCATGGTTTATCATGGATTCAACTCAGTACAGAAGAAAATGATGCCGTCAGGATACATGGAAAACGTGAGATGACTTCTGTTGGTTTTCCAGTGAAATAGTATTTATAAGGAAATATAAAGCATATGCTCTGATAAAGAGCATAATATAGTATATTATATTTACATGTTATATGTTCTGTATAAATATACCACCATAAGCCAGTAATGTACTTGGCTAAGTATTTTCAGGTATCATGTACCATATATAATCATACCTACTATCCTTCACATAAGCAACCGTGAAAGGGGTTTGCCGACATCAACATCATGGTTCCAAATGTGAGTGACACATGATGACTTCAGGACAGCCATCGCCACCACCGTTAGGTGACAGTAGTTCCTCAGTCCCACTGTGATCTTCTGTCCATGGCGGACTAGAGTGTCCTTACATAGTGAGTTGACTGCACTGATGTTCCCTCCAGGCATAACATAACCATTGCCAACTGCAGCTCAGGTTGCTGTGGAGAACTGCAGAATACCTTGGCCCCTGGGTTATGTAATGAAATAACAAAACAAGGCATGGATAGCTAGATCTAGACAGTAAAGAGGAGTTGGTAATGGGGCTGTTAACACTCCGTCAAGAAGGGGGGTCATCATCTGCTCATCTGAGGATCTAGCCATTACACCTGCTTTGGCAGTCATCAGTGCTCTTGTGTATGGGGGGGGTGTCTAAGGTCCATGAAGGTGACTCTGCTGAGCCATAAGTGTTCATAGTGGCCTCACTGTCCATGCTGGGGTGGAACTCTTCAGTCATTCGGCCACTCTCGAGTCACCCATATTTCTGTGAGTATCCCATTTCTCATGCATCTGTAAGACTAGATAGCTCCTTGGTTCAGCGAGCTAGGCTTGGGTTGAGTGGTCTCTTCGGTCTGTCACTGGCGTTCTGTTTGGGGGTGAATAGGCATTTGTGCACATCTCTCCCAGGAAAATCCAGTTTCTACTATATTAAAAGTGCTAGATAGACGTTGAAAGAAAGTCTCAAATACTTCATAGGATAGAACGGGAAGTTTCCAAGAGAGGGAGAGAAAGCTGGAGAGAGGGCTCAGTGGTTAGGAGCCCGAGCTGCTCTTCAGAGGACTCAGATTTAGTTCTCAGGACCTTCTCACAACTCCAGGTTCAGGAGATCCAGTGCCCTCCTCTGACCTTTGCCAGCATCAGGCACATGTGGTGCACATAAATTCAGGCAAGCACATAAAATGAGACAGAGAGAAAGGAAAGAAGAAAGGGTAGGGGGAAGCTTTGAGCTAGAATCTATGTGTGTAGCCTGGCGGCGGAAGCTATGCGCACCTTTAATCCCAGCACTTGGGAGGCAGAGTCAGGCAGATCCCTGAGTTTAAGGCCAGCTGGAGCTACACACCCTATCTTGAAAAACCAAACCAAACCAAACCAAAACCCAAACCAAACCAAACCAAAAAAATCTCCATTTGCTTAACTTATTGTTTTCTCAGAATGTGACTCTTTTTAATGTTGCTGAGAAAAAACAAAAACAAAACAAAACTACATTATTTGATTAAAAAAAACACCCAGAAAATTTTACTTTACTTATCAAAGGAAATGATTTTTGTCATTTATGTATCTGTGTGTCTGTGTATCTATCTGTCATCTATCATTGTTATCTACTATAATCTGCCAGTTATCTTCCGTAGCTAACGTTGTTTATCTAATGTTTGCTGTTGTTTGTATCGGCTGAATTAAAATTCGATGTGCATTTTAAAATCACATTGTGTCCCTGGAAGGGAAAAAAAAGGTTTGTTTTTTGCATCGCACTTGGACCTGAATGTATTTAGAGTTTCTGATTTTGCAACATTTTGTCAAAATGTATCCTTTCCCAGACAGATCCAAACAGAGACAGGATGAAGTCAAGAGAGTGCACTCTATGTGTGTGGCCGTGGATGGGTGTATGAAATTGTTGCCAGAAGGTCAAAGTTTGAGTCTGATTAAAAATCTATATTGTTTGGACGAGAAATGAGAGTCTTTAACAGATATCTGAGCTTTCAACAATTCTTGAGGCCAGGGGATCCTAGCATTACATAAGTAATCCACAATTTGGTAGGGGGCTGTTGGTATCACGTGGCCCCTCTTCTCAGTCAATACCGAAGAAAGGCCGTTGGGACTTGAGTCTGCGAGTCCTCCACAGGCTCATCCCCAGGTGCAAGCGCTACTTTGTGGACTGTGGAGTCTTTAGGAGACGAGCCTTCTGATAGAAGTAGGTTACTGTTGGTGGGCCTTAGACGGTTTTCACCTCTGGTTCTGGCCAGTCTTCCCCCGTTTGCTGATGTGTGAACAGCTGTGTGCAGCCTCATTCTGCTGCCATGAGAGGATGAATCCTTCCCCAGCATTTCTCAGACTTCGTCCCACCGGAGGCCTTTTCTGATGTGCCCAAGCTTATCAGCCTCTGGAAGGATCTGTCTGCTCTGCTATTGAGCACTGATGGTAGAAAGCTTGGGTAAGAAAATAGATTGGCCTGGGGGGGAAGGTGGGGGCGGGGGGCAGGGGGAGGAGAGAGAGAGAGAGAGAGAGAGAGAGAGAGAGAGAGAGGGAGAGAGGGAGGGAGAGAGAGAGAGAGAGAGAGAGAGAGAGAGAGAGAGGGAGAGAGAGGGAGAGAGAGAGAGGGGAGAGAGGGAGAGGGAGAGGGAGAGAGAGAGAGAGAGAGAGAGGGAGAGAGGGAGGGGGAGAGGGAGAGAGGGGAGAGAGGAGGGAGAGAGGGAGAGAGGGAGGGAGAGAGAAGCAGAAATGTTTGCTGCTTCAGTACAGTTAATTAGAATTGGATTGTTGGAGCTGAAAATCGGGATGTTAGTGGTGATTTCTGTGAAAGCACAGAATGAGAGATCGGGCTGCAAAGGAATCACGCATGAGGTGAGGAGGTGGGATTGGGCATCGAGCCTACCGCAGACGCTCTGAAGTGCGTCAAAAATCATTTTTAAATTGCGCCGCGTGCACTTTTAAATTTCTTTTCCTCGAGTACATTTTCTCATTAGCCATTTTCTGCAGTGAGAAAATATTTTCTTGTGGCTTTATATTTGTGGACAGTTTATTTTAGGACAAGTCAAACACATTTGAGGATTACATCTGTTTGAAATCTGTCATATTTGGAGACATCTACGTGGTAGGCAAAGTCCCCAGATAAAAATTCTGTGAATTCGGAAGTCCCTCCTGGCTCTCCTCGGATTCAAAGATCTATAATGTGAGGCAGTGCCCCCTGACTTACAGATTTCCCTAGATGGGTGACCACTAGCAGCTGCTGTCAAGTGAACAGAGGGACGTTTGCAGAGCTTAAAATATTTTTGTGCAAAGTCTTCACTTGTGAGTCGGATCTTTCGCTTAGACTCTCATTCCCAGGACTGGTACAGAAGTCTGATCATGTGGTGATGGTAATAACCTCATTAAGGGACCGATGGGAGCTGACTCCATTAGTAAAGCACCTCCTGCTCAAAATGAGGACATGCATTTGTACCCCCCAGGACCCCCCAAAAAAGCTCTATGCAGTGTCCTATGTCTGTAATCACATCTCTGGGAAGAAGCATCCCTGGGGCTGTTGACCAGGTCTAGCCTAGTCAGCAAAACCTATTATTGCCTCAAATAACGAGTTGGCGGGCAGTTCAGTTGATAAGGGCACTTGAAATCAACTTCTGATTTCTGCCTGCATGTGCATACACAAGCACTCACCACACACACATGTGCCAGCACACGAACACATAACCCACATGTACACACACAAAGAAACTGACAGGTTAAAAAATGGCTGGGGGCTGGAGAGTTGGCTCAGCAGTTTAGAGCTCTTATTGCCTTGAAGAGGCCCTAGGTTTAGTTCCCAGCATTCACATGATGGCTCTTGACCATCTGCAACTCTGGTCCCCGAGGATCCACAGACACTAGGCACACACATAGTGCACACACACACAATGCACACACATGGTATACACACATACATATAGAGAAGACGCTCATAAAACTCTTGGAATTCATGGATTCTCAGCCGCCATGTAAATTCAGGTGCATGTGGTAGCCCGTCTGCCATTCTGGTGCTCAGAGAGCAGTGACGGCATCCTCACAGGACCATGGCTAGTTAGACTGCTGAACGGGAGAGTTCTGGGTTCTGTTGAGAGACCTTGCCTGAGAGGATAAGGTGGTGTGACTGAGGAAGACTTAATGAATGTTAACCTTAGGCCCCCACATGCATGTGCACGCACACGCATGCTGAGTCTCCTAATGGCTCCCATTCTTGTAAAGTCTAATTCGGCTTAAGCAGTGGTCAGAAAATCACATGCATAAAGCGCCCTGCTTCCAATGATGTCTGTGTCTACAATTTTTTAAAAATCAATGCAAAAGAGGGACGATAGGGAGGTGAGCAGTGCCTTGTAGCTTCAACCTTGCATCTTCCTCTCTTCCAGACAGTAATGGTGATGAGGGGACGACACGAAACACAGTGGGTGTTTGACTATGAATTATTTAATTGGCTTACGGTATGAATTAGTCTCGTGTGAATCTGGGTTGTTAACATAGGGAACTAACAGTTCCCAGGGTCTGGTGCTCCCCAGGTAACTGAATGCTGATATTTTAGCCCTCATCCACAAATATTTATTGGTTCTTTTTAAAAATTTAATTCTACCTCTTCTACCCTTTGTGTGTGCGCAAGTGTATGTGTGTGTGTGTGTGTGTGTATGTGTGTGTGTGTGTGCAGGTGTGTGTATGTGTGTGCAGGTGTGTGTGTGTGTGTGTGTGTGTGTGTGTGTGTGTGTGCATGCATGTGTACATGCAGGTACCTTCAGAGGCCAAAAGAGGTTGCGGGATATCTTCAAGCTGTAATTATGGACAGCCGTGAGCTCCCTCACACTAGGGCAGGGAACCAAATACAGGCCCCTTGCAAGAGCAGTGTGCAATGCTAACCCCTGATCCGCCTCTCCAGCCCTGATAGTAACTGACTGAAATTCTGCAGAGTCTAGAAACAAGTATTTGAGAATTAAAAGCGTTTTTGAGATTCCTACTTATTCTTTATCATCTTCCTTTTCGGCTGGCCAAGAATACAGATTATTAGTGACTGTCTCTAGGCAATCAGGAAAAATACACACTTTACCGATTTCAGTGTTTGCAAAAGAAAAAGGAACCTTTTTCTGTTCTCACATCCCTGAGAGCTTTTGCACTTAAAGTCTTACTATCTAACTCCTCACCCTTCTTTCCCACCATATATACTGCTGAAGATCCCCAGATATCGCTGTAGCCCACATTCATTAAACTTCTGATTTTTTTAAAAAAAATATTCGGTTATGAAACATTAGCGATTAATGTCCCTTTCTTAAAGTGAGAGCTCTGTCTGTCTTTCTGTCTGTCCTCTGTCCTCACATTATCTGCACATCTTGCTGGTTTTCTCACAGAGTCCAGGCTGACCTCTAAGTCCATGGCGAGGCTGTCCCACTTGAGTTTCTGATCCGCTTGCCTTAGCCTCCCGAGTGCTGGCTTACAGGCTTGTAGTGCCGTATCGGCTGGTGCTTTGTGTTTTCTGTGTATGGCTTAATAGTGGGTGACCAAAATGTAGCTGTTTTTCCATACGGCCACTAAGTCACATTTGATTCCCCAAATGCAGATGTAAGTGACGTGGGGACTATTGGAAATCACTACAGCCAACTTTCGCCTCTTGTTTTAATTACTCTCTTCCGCCGCTCACCCACTGCCCAACTTTTCAACGTGACTGGCCCTACTCCACCACCACCTGACACCTTCGTTTCTATTCGTGGATTTACCACATGCTTGCTGAACACTCACCAGACCCTGTGTTTAGTCTCTAGAAACACCAAGAATATAAAATGGAACAGAGCTGCAAGAAAACGAAATAAAATGTCTGTTAGTGCCAAGCATGGGGTTAGCTCAGTGGCAGAGCGTTGGTCTAGTGCCGATTGGCTTCATTTCTGTTGACAGGACCCATGCCCTGAACAAAAGCAGCTGTGAGGGAAAAAAGTCGCTTAGCCAGTGTCCTCTTGCTGTCAGTAGACGATACCTCAACACCTTGGCCACATGAGTCTTATGAAGTATTTAATTAGGGCTCGCTTACGGTTTCAGAGGTTTAATCTCGTCATGGTGGGGAGCATGGCAGCATGCAGGCAGACGTGATTTGCAGGCAACAGGAAGAGAGAATGCCACTAAGCCTGGCTTGGGCTTTTGAAACCTCAAAGCCCACCCCCAGTGACACACTTCCTCCAACAAGGCAACACTTATCACAACAAGGGAACACCTCCTAGTCCCTCTTATGTAATGCCACTCCCTGCAGACCAAGCATTTAAATATGTGAGCCCACGTGGGCTACTCCTAGTTAAACCACCACACGTGAACAGTTCTAGGTTAGAGAGTGAGTCATTGCTATAAATTCAAATCAGGAACCCAGGCAACTACTGACTTCAAATGCACAGTCAATGACAGAGGGCAAAGGGTCTGCCCACATGGCCTGATTGCTTGAGGCCTTCCTTCTAAGGGAATGGTGCCTCCCACGAGGAGCTGAGTCTTCCCACATCAATTGCCAAGCAAGACAGTTTCTCCATCGACATGCCTATAGGCCAACTTGAGACAGATGGTCTACCAGCTGAGTCTCTCTTCTCTGGTGATGCTAGCAATTGACAATCAAAAGCTAACGGGGTAATTCTATCACGCTTCCAGAATAAGTTTTCCCAACAACTGTTGGCGGACGTTAATTTGCTACTCCTTGAGAATTAATTTCCTAATTTCTACTTATGGGTCATTAGATTTAATTCGAATCCTTTTGAAGAAAATTTCTGACACAGGGTTTGTTTGTTATGTGGCATAGGTTGCCCTGGGGCTTTCTGTGTAGTCTGGGTTGACTTGCAAATTCACAGTCCTCCTAACTCAATCTCTTAATGACTGGTGTTACATAAAAGTAACACATAAAAGTGTTTTTTTTAAAGTTGGGTTTATCTAGGCATGAATTTTGTCAAATAACATTTACTTTAAAATTATTTACTTATTTTCTTTGGAGGGGGAGTTTCACAAATGTACAAATAGGGTAAGAAACATACCAAATATCTTTTCCAGTTTTTTTTTATTTAATTTATATATATTTTTAAAACATGGTCACAAGAGTCATCAGAGTCAGGCACAAAGAGTTATCAAGGGGAGCACTGACGTTACAAGGTTAGTGCTGATGTTAGCCTACTAATAAGACTGGGCACCTCATTTTCCTATACACAGGTAAGTGCTGTTCCTAATCCTTTCTGTAACCACATGTTTGTGGCAGACACTGAGGTGCCAAGCAATGTTGTCGTTCGTTCGCTATCCTACTGAACTCAGGTTGATACATTTCACAGGGTAGAAATAAACGTGAACTTGAGCGGTGGAGAGACTGACTATATGCTATTTCTTTGTCACTGTGAGGTCCTGGAGCACAGCTGTGAGTCTGGGACAGTTGACAAGGGTCTGGTCAAGAGAGGATGAACTGTCATAATGGGATGGTGTCATTGACTTCATCCCAAAGCACATGTGTTGTTTTTAAACAAAATCTCAATCGTTGGATTTTACCAATAAAGACTTGGAAGCTGGGGTGAAAGCCTGCTAGCTCAGAGAGGCAGAGAAATCACCCAGCTGACCTTCCTCCTCAGCTGACGTCCCAGAAGGAATTTCCTCCCTCGAACTGTCTCAACAAACAAACAAACAAACAAACAAACAAACAACACTTCTTCAAACTGAATGTCCTTCCTTTCAACGTCCTGGGTGTCTCTAACCGTCCTCCGGACTCCCTCTTACTCTCTGTATTTTTTTCCCTATGTTCACTCCCTGTCAACTGGTTGCCTGCTCCACCTCTTGACCCACGGTTGACTTTACTTAATCCTGTTTACAATATTCAAGCAGAAAGCTCTTCGATTAAAGGCGTGTGCTAAGGCGGAGTCACACTACAACTAAGAACACATTTTGTCAGTGAATAAACACAATCTCGGAGTTCACAGTGCGATCAAATATCCTGCACCACACAGGCAGAGTTGACACGTTCTTACAAATGGCGCTCAAGAGACTGGACAGGAATCCAAGAACTCCCTCCCGATTTTTCTGAGGGTGGGATATTAAAGATTAAACCTAGGGCTCACAAATGCTAGGCAAGTGCTCTACCTGTCAGCCCAGCCCCCTCCTTCCTCTTCTTTGTTCCTTATTCTGACTCAGTCACTAAGTTATACAGGTTGGCTTTGGACTCACGCTGTAGCCCAGGCAGGTCTTTAATTTGTGATTCTCCTGCCTCCGTTTTCTGAGTAGCTAAGATTTGAAGCCCGCACAAAACTCACTCAAAATTACAGAGTTCAGCGTCTTTTGACAAATGTGTACAGTCATGTGGTTACCGATATGATCCATGTATTGATGACTTCCAGAACCTCACAATACTGTCTTGTTCCGTCAAGTCCTTCCTCTGAGCCTTGTGCCCTGGCATCTGCTTCCAGTCCCCGTGGTTTTGTCTTTTCTAGACAAACATGGAGTCATTTGGTGTTCAAACTTCTGTATGCAGCTGCTTTCACTTTTATTCCTGGCTGTGGTTGCCCCTGGTTGTGCTATAACCTATTTACCCCTCAGCTCTTAGTGGACAGACTCGGTTCTTATCAGCTTGGAGCTCCACTAAAAATCATGTTCGCCCAGCTCTTCAGTTGGGTATGTTTTCTTTGCACCAGCACCTGGAATCTCAGTCTGTCTTTTCAGATTCACCTCCCACCTCTCATATAGGTTCACACTAGGCTTCTGTACACTTACCATGCCTTGTACAATTTACCCTTTAAGACTCTCTGTATCTATTCCACTGATTTAAATAGAGTACGTCTAACTAAATATGGCTGCTTCCCAGGTATGAGGAAGTGATGTATAGACAAGTATCTTTTCATGATTAAGCTTTATCAGTTCCTTGGTTTTGAAGAGTAAATAGCTCCAGCTCGTGGAGGAAACTGGCCCTGTCTTAAAGAATTTGATATATATATTTATTATGGTCTGAAGAGTTCCCATCCCCAGAAACATTGCACAAATAATAGGTGTCAATACATACTTATTCCATACATTTAACTTGCAAGAGCAGCGTGAATGTTGGGACAGATGGCGCCCAGTATGGTGAGTTTATCTTTAGACACACAGATACAGGTAGCACGGGAACATGGCATGAAAAATAGAGATAGCATTGGAAGACTTAGCTCAGAGCAGCAATTGTGTGGAGGTGGAAGCTGATGCCAAGGGATGGAATGGGCTCCCATAGAGAGACAGAAAAGAGTGAGGCAAGACAGAGCTTGGCAATCCTTAGGTAATGCAGGCATCTCATTGGTTGCTATGGTAGGATTGGCATAGTTAGAGCCTGTGTGGAGAAGAAGCAATAGGGGATGGAAGGCACCCCTGGGGCATGGGTGACACAGTGAAGAGTGAATGAGGATATGAGGTGCTTGACAGAATCTCTCTATGTAGCCCCGGCTCTCCTAGAACTCACTAAGTAGACCAGGCTGCACTAGAAGTCACAAAGGTTCACCTGATTCTGCCTCCCGAGTACTGGGGCTTCTTAGGGGTTCTATTGCTGTGAAGAGACACCATGACCATGGCACCTCTTATAAAGAAAAGCATTTAATTGGGGCTGGCTTACAGTTTCAGAGGTCTAGCCTGTGGTCATCGTGGTGGGAAGTACAGACATGGTGCTGAAGAGGAGCTGAGGTCTACATCTGGATCTGAGGACAGCAGGCAAAGACAGTGAACCAATAGGCTTGGTTTGAGCTTCCGAGACCTCAGAGTCCACCCCTTGTGACACACTTCCGCCAACAAGGTCACTCCTAATAGTGCCACTCCCTATGGGCCTATTGCTAACATTTGTATTCAAACCCCCACATGGGTTACAGGTACAGAACACCATATACAGTCTTAGCTTAGCAATTTTGGAAGACTCTCAGGGGCTACATAACACCATGTCTCAAAAAAAAAAAAAAAAAAGAAGTAAAGAAAGAATGAAAGAATGAAAACTGATAGACTACACATGATTTGCTTCATTCGTCACAAATACATCCCCCTGCCCCTGTCAACAAGATAGCTTATGCTCAGGTAATTGATCAATTAATAGTCTCATGTTAATACAGCTAGATACTGGCTCATTTGGGGAAAGTATGAGGACAGTGAGGACATTTTATTCTATGTGGGACATTGTTCTCTGTCTACTTTGTTTACTCTTGATGCCCAGAATCTAGGTTAGTCCAGGATAGATACTCTGCATTCAATACGCACTTATTGATTGCATTAAATCAAATTTAGATTTGCTCAACATCAGAACTCATCCTTCTCACATAGCCTCTTACTGAATGATGATGTTATGCAGCATTTTATTGGATGATATCTTATTGAATGAGACACAGACCAGAGGAGGTTCAAGTTTGAATAGGAAATAAATGCTAAATCACTTAGAGAGATTGAGTCACCACAAAGATTCAGAGGAGGCTCTTTCTCGGTGTGGAGGTGGTCATTTGAGATTTAAGAAGAGCGTCCTGGGGCTCGAGAGATGGGTCTTCGGTTAGGAGTACGTGCTGCTCTTGTGTTACCCAGAAAACCCAGGGTAAAGAAAAACAGGAAATAGCCTTGTGGGCTGCATGATATTCTTGAGCATACATGGACTTCATCATCCTTTCCCCATTACTCGTAAGCTTTCCGAGAGTCTTTGTAGGAAGGACAAAGAGACCATCATGATTCCTTACCTAAGATTCTACTACATCGTCAAAGAGGTCCTCCCTCCTTCTACATCCAGGCATCATTAGAATCCACACATTAAGGCTTTAAAATAACCAACAAAATCAAAAGTTAGTAATTATGGGACACAAGAAAGCAAAAATTGATCAACAGCTATATCTCACTGTATTTATGGCTGTTTCTTTCTCCACCTAGAAAAATAGTCCAATCAAGTTGAAGCCGTTCTCCTGGGGAGGCCTCAGTGCTCCGTGTCTGTGCTCAGAATTTCACATCACTCTTCAGAACAGCCTCTGAGCTTCCAGCACTCACAGTAGCAGGCTCACAACTGCTTGTCATTCTGGTTGCAAGGAATTTGATGCCCTCTTCTGACCTCCATGGTCACTACACTCACATGATGCCTATAACCTTCATTCATGCACCACATAGGCATAAAATAAGTTAATTAATTAGAGCATTTTCTAAGAGGCACATTTTGAAGGGAGGATGTTCTGGCTGGAAAATAATCCTTATCCTATGCACCCCGGCATTGCAAACCTCAGCAGCGCTGAGATCGCTGTAGCTTTCATTTCTCATCATCTCACTTCTCTTGAGCTTAGATTTCGTGTCTGGATGCCACACACCAGCTGACTCCTTACTTCTGGGCTTAGCTTCATGAAGTAACTTACCGATGCTTCCTCATTAGACCTGAGAGCTTCCCACTACTGGGAGATGGAATTTTGTTGTGTCTTGAGTATGGAATTTCCACCAGAATGGTTGAATACTTGGTCCTGAGCTGATGGTGCTGTCATCAGACATTCAGGGGGTGGAAGCTTGCTGGAGGAAGTCACCGGGGATGGAGGAAGTCACTGGGGATGGAGGAAGTCACTGGGGATGGAGGAAGTCACTAGGGATGGAGGAAGTCACTGAGGATGGAGGAAGTCACTGGGGATGGAGGAAGTCACTGGGGATAGGTCTTGAGGTTTGATAGCTTGGCCCCTACTTCCTGTCTGCTCTTTGCTTCCTGATTTCAGGAGCAGTGTGACCAGCAACCTCACACTCATGCCGCAATGCCATGCCATCCATTCCAGGATGGATTGTATCCCTTTACACCGTAAGCCAAAATAAACTTCCCGGGCCTCATTTTGTCTCTCTTAAGTATTTGCCCTGACAGTGAGATCTGTAACGTAGCCTTCAAATGTAGTCTTGCAGAGAAAGCCGCCCAGAACACCTCTGCTCTAATTCCATGTTTATTCACTTTATGTCGTCAGTGTCGTGTAGGGATCCAAGTATTGTTTTTAGTTAAGTAGCTGAAAACATTTCATAAGTGAACATCACTGTATTGGAGCCTCCACTGGCATGCACAGCATGGGGTTACATCATCATATATTTGCTTTGTAGGTTAACGTGTGCCGTGTGAGAGGAACAAAGGGGGAGTGCGGCAAGGGAAGCCAGGGCCCAGTCTTACCTGGGCAGGAAGTCACAGGAAATGTGATTCTCACATTGAGCACTAGAGGGCAGCAGGTGGGACCTGGGCAGAGCACAGACGTCAAACAGCACATAATGCTCTCTACAGCTAGGACTCATTCATTTACCAGTTCCTTCCTGAGCCATTTCTGTATAGGTGCTACCTGCAAACCCCAGCACTACAGTTTTGTATTTGGTGGGCTAGCGCTTCGGCCCAAGCCTCCCCTCCCCCTGCCTTTGTCTTCTTCTGGTTTACTTAAAAAATATTTCTGCTGCAGCTGCTTCTGTTTCGCCTTGCGATTTGCTTGTGTGAAGTCAGTGGAAAATAAAGAAGAAATAGCCTTGAAATACAGAGGAGGCAGAATGAGGCGCAGAAAAGAAAGCCTTTCAGGAACTGATGGTGGTAAGGGTTACTGACAAAGGGGTAGATGCTTATCCGGATGTTATTCTGCACGTAAGCTGCTTTACGCCGGCAGGTTGAGTCACAGACATATTTTCACCTGTCAAAGTAAATTCTCACAGGTTAAACCAATTCTCCTAACACCAATGTGAAAGTGGCAATAGAGTAATATTTCAGGATGAATATTAGACCATGTAGATAAGATGGAGTAGTGCTAAGGGTGATTTTCATTGAGGGAGCCATAAAGGACTAAGCTGAGGGTGGATGAAAGGCAGGAAGGGCCTTGCTTTGAAAGTACAGACAGACATTCTAGCTCTACTACTTGTTATAGTCTTACTTTCTAATGTGTGTGTGTGTGTGTGTGTGTGTGTCTATGTGTGTGTGTATGTGTGTGTGTCTGTGTACGTGTGTCTGTGTGTGTCTATGTGTGTGTGTGTGTCTCTATGTGTGCATATGCACCTGACTGCAGGTGTCCATGGTGCCCAAAAGAGGACGTCAGATCCCCTGGAGATGGATTTATGGGTGGTTGTGAGCAGCCTAGTATGGATGCTGGGAACAAAACCTAGGTCCTCTGCAAGGGCAGTATACACTCTTAACTGCTGAGCTTTCTCTCCGGCCCCTATTTATCGTGTTTTGACTATCAGAGAGATTGCTCTTCCTCGGTCTCAATTTTCTTGTGTCAGAGATGGAGAGAATTTCCTTTCCTATATTTTGGTCTGAGAATTAAGTGTGTTAATTCGCATAGTGTGACCTTATTTGTCTGGACAACCAAGCTGCTTAATATATTGCAATCTCTTCCATTTCTAAAGCAACTTCTCTTCGTCTCTTTTCAGCCCCTTCAGGTCCCTCTTTTTCCTTTTCCTTCCCATGTGGGGAAGGATGCTGTGCTGTTGCTCAAGGTCAGGCTCAGTGCATGTTAGAAATTCAAGAATTGTGACCCGGTGCTCGCATTAACCAAGTAGTACTGGAGGAGGCTGGCGAGATGGTTCAGTGGTTAAGTACACTCTTGGCCCTCACAGAGGACCCTGGTTCAGTTTCTAGCACCCGCAAGGTAGCTCACAATCACCTGTAATTCCGGGTTTAGAGGATCAGACTCCCTCTGCAGGCCACTTTGAATACTGCACCTATGTCGTGCACTTACTCTCAGGCAAAATACACACAGATACACAGACACACACACACACACACACGATCTGGAGAGACGATTCATCAGTTAAGAGCATACACTGGTCTTGCAGAGGATCAGAGCTTGGTTCCTGATGCCCATGTTAGGTAACTCACAGCTATCCATTACTCCTACGTCCCCTTCTGACATTCAAGAGCACTGTACTTCCTCATGTGCACAGCCTCTGTATAAACTCACGATTTAAAAACAACGAAACACATCTCTTTAAAAAGGCAGCACGTAGCAGGTCGCTGTGTGGCGGAGGATTTCATTGATCACCGTCATTTCATATGGAAGGAGTCTCGGGTTTGGTGACCTCTGGCAGTCAGACCAAGGTCAAGAGTGTCCGTCCTTTGGACTCAGAAGTGCAAGCCTCTAAGAACGTTTGCCTCACTTACTGCTGCTGAGCTTCCTTGGCCCCCACTGCATCTGCTGCCATAAGCCATTACCCAGCATGCATTGGGATAGCGTATTTCATCTTCTGGTTCTTTTGTTGTTGTTGTCTTACTGGCCGACATTCATTTCTGTTACGGTTCATCTAGTCAGGTCTGGCTGATCTCTCAGGCCTGTCAAGATCTTTTAAGCTCATGATACTGGCGTACCATCACTCAGTGTTATAAGCTTTGACCTACCTGCAAATGAAACGCATGCATCTATTTCCTGTCTCCATTCAAATCACTGGTACAATCACCATGAAAACAGAAGGCAAAGTCCACAGAAGGTGACGCCATTTCATTAATCAGCGTCCCGAAGAAATGCTTTCCAGATCACTGTGAACCCTTCCCACTGGGTAGCCTTCCATCTCTCTCTGTCATTTTCTTGGAGGTATTAAAAAATGTTGGGCCACTTAGCCTTGATGAAGTCTAGATATATAATACCTACTCTATTATTACCCTCTCGGGCCAGACTTGGGAGCTCTGTCAAAAAGAATCTTCAGCTTTCAACTAAATTGAACGTGTCATATTGTGTTTGCTGAAATATTTCCTTTCACAAGAGGTAGAGGCTTATTACGTGCTTTTATTTACAGCCGGCTACTTGAAACAGAAGTCAAAGATGGGCTGAGTGTACCTGTCTTTGAACAAGGTCTTTGCATTTGCTTTACTAAACAAATGTTATATAATCGGTGTAATTACTGTGAAGACAGGACAGAAGGCAGAATCCATAGAAGGATAGAAGTGACATCATTTCATTCATTAGCATCCTCGAGAAATATTTTATTGTTGTGTCAGGCAGAGGTAAGGATCTTGGATCACTAGTAAGTGCTGTGGATTCATTATACACACAAACACACACACACATATGTATAATGAATCTATAGTGCTTATTTGTATATAACTAAGCTTTATAATATGTGTATATACATATATTTTATGGTATATACAGAATGAGCGGTATAGTGTATTATATATGTATAATATATATTTATGTATTATCTATATTATATAGCTCATTCTCTCAGCAGATTAGAGCAAAAGCTCCTACTAAATTTCAAAATGAACATATTTGCAAGAATGTATGTTGTGGTTTCTCCTTATCTCTAGATGAGGACTTGAAATAGTAACCTTGAGGTAGTTAACAGGACCACAAACTTTTATAAATGCAACAAACTTATAAAGAATATTTAATCTGTGAGTCTGTGTGATTCTATTTCCTCTCTCACTCCTTCTCTTCCTTTCTCCCTCCGTCCATGTCTTTGTGTAAGTTCTCACTATGTATCCCAGGCTGGCCTGGGGCTCATGGCAGTCTACCTCCCTCAGGCTCTATTGTCTTTGGATTATAGTTAGGCACTACCATGTCTGACTGAGATTACATTTTCATTAGAATGAGAATGTTAACAATATTTCCTTTTTGTGAAGACTATGGTGACAGACAGGGCTTTCGTCATTTAGTTAATTATAAGCAGCTATGTAGATGAACAGACAAGAGACTGGGAGCACAGCTCACTGACAGAGGATTTGTCTAGCATGCTTAGGGCTCTAAGTTCCAGCTTCAGCAACTGGAAAAAAAGTCATTTATTATAAAAAGTGAGAGGGAAAGAAGGGACTGGGAAATTTGAAGATTCTATGGTATTGAAAATACTGGACATATTCATGGAAATAAATTCATCAAACAATTCACATAATTTTCATGAGTTTTTGTCTTTGTACCAAAAAGGCAGGGAGTACAGGCATGAATTGTAATAAATCAGTTCAGAAAAAGACCAGACAAGACTGTCTAGATCATTTGGAAGAACATAAATGTATTCAACTTTTAAATCTGTCAAGGTGACTTTTTACAGAGTAGTCTGCTTGCCGACCCAGAGATGCCAGGATCAAAAACTCGGAAAGAAGAGGTTGGAGATTAAGCAACAACAGCAACAATAACAACATCAGCAACAACATCAACACCATCAACATCAACACCAACACCATCAACATCAGCAGCAACATCAGCAACAACATCAACACCATCAACATCAACACCAACACCATCAACACAACATCAACACCATCAACATCAGCAACAACATCAACACCATCAACAACACCAACACCATCAACATCAGCAACAACATCAACACCAACATATCAGCAACAGCAACATCAACAATCAACAACACCATCAACATCATCAACATCAACATCAACAACAACATCAACACCAACACCATCAACAACATCAACACCATCAACATCAACAACAACATCAATATCAACAACAACATCAACACCAACACCATCAACATCAGCAACAACATCAACAACATCAACATCAGCAACACCATCAACAACAACATCAACATCAGCACCAACACCATCAACAAATCAACAATATCAACAACATCAACACCATCAACAACAACATCAATAATCAACATCAACACCATCAACATCAACAACAACATCAACATCAACAACAGCATCAACAATCAACAACACAACAACAACACCATCAACATCAACACCAACACCATCAACAACAATAACAACATCAATATCAACAACAACATCAACACCATCAACAACAACATCAATACCATCAACATCAACACCATCAACATCATCATCAACATCAACATCATCAACAACAACACCAGCAACAGCAACAGCAACAGCAACAACAACAGCAACAACATGGAACATTTCATTTCAACATTGTTTCCAGTGTCTATGATGATGCTTTCTCTTTGATGCCATCATTGAGAAACATTACTCAAACCTTGGAAGTAAGCAGGGTGGGGAACAGCCAATGGTACATTCATTGTCACACTGAGGCATGATGGATCACTAACCCAGGGGTATTTGATTCAGGACAATGCGTTTGCATCTGACTTAGCTATTTTCTAGAAGCCCAGATTCATGCTAACTTGAAGGTTTCTGTTCAAAGGGAGGAGATAAGAGATAAAGAGAAGCTAAGACCAATGTTTATAGTTTTATTAACCTTCAGGACAGCAATCAGATTTGTATTTGAGCTAGCAATCTTGTTTGTGTTCTTATAGTTCCATCTATCCAAATGCTTTACAAAGGCAATGTCCTCAGGGCGGCCTCAGAAACAGCTTTACAGTCCTGCTGGGTCTCCAATGACGAGGCAACACATTTTTGACTTGTATTCATCAGTATTTCTGTGGGAGACATGTTTAATTTTTTGAAAACTATACTTGGATGCTGCAGATAAAAGATCAGCAGAAGACTTTAAGGGTTATACTCTTGAGATCTGAAATAGCTAGAAAACTCCAGATACATCTAGGCCATTTCCCTAGAATAATGGGTTGCCCTATCTGACTTATTACAGTTAGATACAGTGATATGAGATTGTCATTTTCGAAAGTCAAATAATTGAATTTTGGAAATTTCACATGGTTTAGCTTGATGATTATTTGCAATCTGAGAAGGAAATTTGATTCCCAAAAATCACTTTGTAATTGGTTAATAGCAGGAAGAAACTAATTCTTGTGTGATTTCTGATGTGAGAGAGCTATTATCATCTTGCAATTTGTTCTTCTAATTGGCACCATAGAAGTTTCTCATAATACGAAGAGGGATGAATGCTCACATGAAGGAAACATAGCGTTCAGATGCCCAGATAGAATCTTTAATGAAACAAACAGTCTATGCTAATCTGATCAAAGTGAAATTGTCACTGCTGTGAAGAAAGTTCAGCTGGAAGGATGTTTAGCTTTTGAGGACAAAGAGTGGATGGCCTGTTCTCATGGTAGGACCAAAGCTGGGCCACTTGTTTGAGTTTGTTACTGTGATTCATGGGTCACATCACATGCTGGGAAACACAATTCAGTATAGGAGTATTTGGATGGCTTTGCTCGTCGACCTGCCTCACATCCATTTGAAAGATTTAAAACCTCGAAATAAAAGAAGCAGGATGGAAATATCGGTTGCGTCTTGTTCATTTGTAGGGATGGGTATTGATCCCAACAGCCATTTTGTAGATGGTTTAGAATGAGCCGCCCAACATGATGATAAAGCTTAACATAAATTTTTATTATCAAAATCTATTCCTTTTCCAAAGTAGCACTTTGTCCTTGGATTATCTTCCAGCCCTTCCTTTATCTCAGGATATTAAGTGGTCCATTTTTGTCCGTTAAGTGCATGCTAAAAGAACATTTAAAAGTCTTTCAGTACTGGAGGCATTGCGGAAACAAGCACGGGAAAGCTAATTCCCACCCTCCAGCCCCCACCCCAACACACACAGTTTGGACAGCATCTGATGCGTGCTTTGCTGTGCGAGTGTGCCTTACTCAAACGTTTCTCCCATCTTGATCTCCACTGACAATTACCAGTTCACAGTATCTCTGTGAAGGGAATCAGAAGAGCAGGCTAGACCAAAGGAGGTATGACATGTAAAGTCCTTTCTGAAGGATACAGGGTCATTAGCATAATTATTTGCGTCCTTCTGGTGACTTCTGTAGGGTAGTGTCTTTGCTTACCACAACTGTCTTTCCTTTTTCATTTGGCAATGACTCATCGTGAGTGTTGACAGTAGTTAGAGCACGGAAGGGTGAGAACCTGGGGCCCGTGGACATCCTTACTTCAATCATGAATTCAAAGCAGAAGCATCTCATTCTTGTACATTTCAGGCTCCAGTGTGGCGAGAGCTTCATGTTTTTTGACTGAGATCTTGCAGTGACAACTGCAGTAGGAACTACATGAAATTGGTGACACATGTATGAAAACACAGTTATGCAATGGGCAGTGCTTTTGGTGAATAGATATATCCTGTCTAGCTTAGCTACTTAGAGTCAATATTTACAGAACTCATTTTCTAGAACGATACATTTGAAGTGCTGAAAATAGATGCATATGAAAAAAATGCTCTTTTAGAGAACTGGAGAATATATTCTATGTATAAAATCATGGAGGATATGCACCCATGAGTGATTGTGTATACTTGTGCACACACATACATGTGTACACATGTATGTACATTAAGGTACCAGAAATTTTTGGTGTTTTGTAGTATTCTGGTATGTATTATTTTCAGCTATTAGATCAACCTGTATCTTCATTTAATATATTCTTTAAGGGAATATTATATCAATGGGTTACTTAAGAACTTAGCTATTGGGGCTGGCAAGATGGCTCAATGGGTAAAGGTGTTTGTTACCAAGCCCAATAAGTGGAGTTTGAGCCCTGGGACCCATACAGTAGAAAGAGAGAACTGTGGGGATGTTGTCATCTGACATCCCCATACATGCTGTGGTATAAATGCACATGCATTAATACATGTGCACACATACAACAAATGTAAAAAAAGAAAGCCCAAGAAATTAGGGGGTTGGGGAGATGGCTCAGTGGTAAAGAATAGGTGTTGCTCTTGCAGACCACCTGGGTTTGGTTCCCAACAGGTGTATGGGCAGCTCACGACCACCTGTAACCCCAGCTCCAGGGTATCAATGCCCTTCTCCAGCTTCCGCAGTGACCTGCACACACGTGGCTCACACACTCGCATGCTCACACACGTACAAACACGTACAAATAAAAATAAAATTTTAAAATAAGTGACGTGCACGCGTCTATCTCAGAGAGAGTTTCTGTATACGGCCGCATTATGTTTTGATATTATACATCTTTAGGGTATTGATTGACAGTGGTAGAACACAAACGATCCTTTTAGATGCCGCATCAGTGCCAACCGGAATCCAATAACTTCTAAAGTGGCTTGAAATGGGTCAGGCTGATCTTTCTCGTTTGTTATTTGCCCTGTAGGAAGAAATCCATCTATTGTTATCGTGAAGTTTAACCACTACGGTCCCTTACATTCCATTTGAAGTGTCTTTCCTACAGTAAATGTTCATGCGTTACAAGAATAAAAGAAAGCCACAGCACAATCACATATCAAACCACGATAGCCCAGCATGTGTTTGTTATTTATAAGCAGAAACTAAGCTCGCCTCAGAAAACACAAAGGAAGAGAAAACACCCATGGGTGTGAAACTTTGTAGCTACTGTAGTTGTTTTTTGAAATCCAGGATTTGTGACTAGGGACTAAAAGAGACATTTAGTTGAATTAAATAGACTTAGAATTTTCCTCCTCCTTTTTTTAATTTTGGTTTTTGAAGACAGGGTTCTGTGTGTGGCCCTGACTATTTTGGACTTGTTCTGTAGACCAGGCTAGCCTTGAACTCAGAGATCTACCTGCCTACGTCACCCAGGTGTTAGGATTAAAGGCATGCACCGCCACCACCTGGATCTTTCTTCTGTTTTAAAAAATCAATTTGTTCTTTGAAAATTTCATATCTGTATACAACACACCTTGATTATATCCATCTCTCCTTCTCCTCCCAGGACCCTCTGTTACACCTTCCTTCCAACTTCATATCTTCCTTTTATACAGATTAAATAATTACTTTTAACCCACCGAGTCCAGCTAGTGTTTTCCAATGTACACAGATGTGGAGTCATCTCCTGGAACACAAGGACCTTATCAGTGGCCACATTCTTAAAGAGAACAACTCTCCCTCCCTCCGTAGCCAGCAGTCATGGAAACATGATGGGCAACCGAAACAAAGATTCAAAGACAAAGAAAGAAAAACGCGGCCAACCAAATCCTCCAGGCTTTCGAGTCCCAGCACAAAGTCAACATCACAAACCCAACGTGTCTCACCACAAACCGCTTATCCCATAACAATGGTGCATACCAACCTGGGGTAACTGCCAGAAAAAGAATTCAAAGAGCAGAAGACGTGTACACACTGCAGGAGAGAATAAAACCAAAGCGAAGAAGGAGACAAGGAACCCAATACAAGATACGAAAACAGAATTCAATAAATAGCATCACAGAGAAAAGGCCAAACAGAATAAAAAGGGGAGGTCTCCATAGGGCGTGTTTTATTTTACTAATCTTTATTAATTATAATTTAACTCAATTTGTTTTTAGTGTGTGCGTGTGTGTGTGTGTGTGCGTGTGTGCGTGTGTGCGTGTGTGTGTGTATGTTCATGCCACAGTGTGTACAGGGAGATTAGGCAACTATTTGCAGAAGCCAGTTCTCTCTTTCCACCATGGACTGAATTCAGGCCAGAATTGGTGGCAAGCATCTTTAGTCACTGAACTATCTTTCTGGCTATACACAGGCATCATTTAACAAAGCATCCCAAAGGATGGGCTGGGCTACTTGAGTGTGTGTATGCAAGTATACTGAAAAGGAGCGAGAAGCCCCTAGCGTGAAGAACGACAGGGAGCCCAGTGTAGCTGGCGTTGGGAGCTAACTGTGAAGAGAAAAAAATGATGATTTAACTATGCTAATCCTGAGATGGTCTATTCTTTATAGGATCCACCTAGGGAACTCAAAGGCAAGGTACAGAATGGACGAGGTCTTTACTGTATGGACATCTGACTGAAGCTCTGCTATGTGAATACAGTAAAGTGATAGAGGTTGAAAAAGAGAGAGAAGTTATAGAGAATACCCAATATTTGAGCAAGATTTTTAGATATTCAGTATTGGGGACGGGCTAAGTGCTAAGTAGTAGAGAGCTTGGCTAGTGAGTGTGGGGATCTCAGTTTGACTCCCCAGCATGGAAAAACAAGACTAAAAGGCCTACAACCCTATGAAAAGGCATTCTGGGTTAGAGAGGCGGTCAGAGAAGTTATGGCATTAGCAGCTCTTGCAGAAGAGCCAGAGTCTGTTCTCAGGATCCACTAGCTCACGACGGTCTGGTACTTTGGTTCCAGGGTATCTGATGCTCTCATCCGGTCTCACAGACATCACACATGAGTGTGGATACGGACAAGTAGGCAGGCAAGTCACTCATATGTATTAAAACAAACAAATCTTTTAAAAAATGAAGGCCGTAAAATGACTTTCTCCAGAAATAAAAGTGAAGCTCGCCGCCATCCTTACATCCGTTAAGACTCACCAGGTCTTAACGGAAGAGCTAAAGGGAGTTTTCAGGTCAGAACGGAAAGATATGAAAGGAGAGGCAGTGTGAGGCGGCACACGTCTCCTCACTGAAGACCGCAGTGACACAGCACAGAAGGTCGTGGTGTGCGAATGTCAGCACCCAAGGCCCGCTGAACCGGGAGGAAGGGACAACAGAATCAAGACACAGAGATACAGATTTGTTAACAGAACGCAATCAGAAAGAAGTGAAATCTAACCTTCATTCCGTAAAGCCTACGCACTCGAAAGACTATACAGTTACAGTTACCAGCCTGACAATAAACATTAATAAAACCACCAAAAAAAAAAGTGTAGTCGATAAAGAACAGGTAAAAAGAAAAGGTCAAACTCCACCTTCAAACAGGAAACAAGAAAACGCTAATACTCTCTACCTATTGTCGTTACTTTCAATACATGTGGACCAAACGCTCCTGTCAAAAGCTGCAGAATCGGTGAGTGGATGAAAAAAAAAACAGCGCGCAAGTAAAAGATGCCCAAGCTTGGACGTGAGAATGCTCACCGGCTAAGGGAGAGACGGCTGCTGCTGTGCTCTGAGTGAGAAATCTCCCCTAGGGTCATACGTTTGCACGCCTGGTCCCCAGTTGGTGGCGCTGTTGAGGGAGGCTATGGAATCGCTAGGAGGTTGGGTCTTGCTGGAGGAAGTACATCGCTGGGCGTGGGCTTTGAGGGATTATAGCCTGGCTTCACTTCCTGTTCTCTCTCTGTCTCTCTGTCTCTGTCTCTCTGTCCCCCCACTCCCTGCCCCCGCTTCTTGTGTGCAGATGAAATGTGATCTTAGTGCTTCCTGCGCATTCCCACACCCTCCCACCCCCGAACCCGGGCTATGTCTTCCTGCCACGATGGTAAACTCTATCCCTCTGGAGCCGGACGCCGAAATAAACTGTTTCTTAGGTTGCTTTTGGCCATGGCATTTTATCACAGCCACAGAAGAGTAGGTAAAGCAGATGGAAATATATATTCTGTGAAACAGAAGGCAGGGCTGGCTAAATTTAGATGAAATACACAGTCAGAGATTGTCACCAACGCCAATGAAGGTATTATGTAACGATAAAAGTTCTATCCAACAGGAAGTGGTTATTTTTATGGATCTAATATTTTGAATCTAATTATTATGAACCTAATATCAGGTTACCTACATGTACGCAGCAAATACTGACAGGAGGAAATAACGGCAATGTAATAGCAGGAGACACTGACACCATACTATCTGTAATAGACAGATCATCTAGACAGAAAATCAATAAGGAAAACCAGGGCTGGCCCACATAGTAGACTAAAGGAACATGGCACCCTGTGGCAGCACAATCCGTATTCTACCCTCACACAGACATGTTCTGGGACAGATCACATGCCCCGTCACTAAACAAGTCTGCCCTACTTTCAGAGGGCTGAAGTCACTTCAAGGATGCTTGCCCTGTTATTTATTGGTTATTTGTGTGTTTGTGTGTATGTGTGTGTGCATGTATGTATTTCTGTGTCTGTGTGTCCACATGTGAGAATGCCATCTGTGAGTGGATAACCATAAAGGCTGGCAGAGGCTGTGTGTGTGTGTGTGTGTGTGTGTGTGCGCGTGTGCGTGTGTGCGTGTGTGTGTGTGTGTATGTGTCTCTGTGTGTGTGTGTGTGTGTGTGTGTGTGTGTGTATGTGTCTGTGTGTGTGTGTGTGTGTGTGTGTGTGTGTGTCTGTCTGTGTGTGTATGTGTGTGTGTGTGTGTGCGTGTGTGTGTGTGTGTGCATGTATGTATTTCTGTGTCCACAGGTGTGTGTGTGTGAGTGGATCGTATGTGTGTGTGTGTGTGTGTGTGTGTGTGTGTGTGTGTGTGTGTGTGTATGTGCAGGGGGTGTGTGTGTGTGTGTGAGTGTGTGTGTGTGTGTGTGTGTTCACACTCCAGGATGTCATCTGTGAGTGGATGCCTGCAGAGGTCGGAAGACGGTATTATAACTCTGGAGCTGGAGTTCTAAGTGGTTGTGAGGAATCTGAGGTGGATTGGGAATCAAACTTAGGCTCTCTGCAAGAACAGCACGGGCTCCTAACCACTGAGCCCTGACCTCCAAGCTCTCTACTCTCCACCCTTCTATATTATGACCCCTCTAGCTATTAAGGAACCAATTTTTATTAAAGAATCAAGCCGTGTATGCATTTTTTCTTTCCTAGGCCGGAAGGAGGCTTTACTTTCATGAAGATATTTTGCATGTTCATAAAAACGCTTCTGTAACTGCCGTTGGTCTCCTGGGGTCTGTTCTGCACACAGCCAGGCTGAGAATGACTGCTGCTTTCCGGCTTCCCATCAAAGCCGTGGGGGCCTTTTTCTCGTCTCCAGATCTGCCCATTAGTTCCCCAGCTTAGCCAGCAAATAGACTTAGAAGGGCTGTGAGTAACTGAAGGATTTTAGTTACTGCTTCGGGGGACTAAACTGCTGCTCCGTGGTTTCTTTCGGAAGGTGGAAACATTTCTGATCCACCTAACTTCATGGTTTAATCTCAGCACTTGGAACTGAATTCAGACCAGGGCAAGGGAGTAGCTAGTGCCATAGCCACTTACAACATGGGTCCCTAATAGCAAAAATTCTTTGAATCACCCTAAATAGATCCAGAAAGATGAAAAAAAATTAATGTTACGACTTCTAAACGGCCTGTTCATAACCAGTAGAAGGAAGCTCCTCTTTCAGCTCCTTTGTGTTAGAGAGGAGTCTGGTCCAGTCCAGTTATAGGGAGAGGTAGCTTGCTGGTTTTTTTTTTTTTTTTTTTTTTTTTTTTTTTTTTGCAGAGGAGGGGGACATCCACCAGCGCTATAGAAGGGATCATGAATTGTGCCTTGTCTGACGGTTCTAACTGGGATACAAAATGGAAAGTGTGCGACACGCGCCGGAATCCATCTTCATTTTGTTTACAGCATGGAGGCATGGGCTGTCCAGTCAGCCTGTTTTATTTGCGAGCTTTTAATGAATGGGCTTATGAGAGGAACAAAGAGAGATTGCTTGTCCCGAGTCTTATCGTCTTTACGCTGTGTCTTTAAGACGACAGCCCGTGTTCGGTTATTTCTGCTCATCTCAGTCCTTGTGCTTATCAGCTCCCCATCATTAATTCAGTTCCCGCATGGGCCAGTTGACTTTGTTCAGTCCCGTGGCCGCAGGTTGACTCTGGACTGTCATCTTGCAAATGGGCGCCATTGATCACCACAGACCGGAGCAGAGATTGCAAAGGAACAAGCACAGATCTGTCACCACCACGGAAGGACCTCAACTCGAGCCTCCCATGTCAAATTAGTTTCAGCTTCTGTACGTACAAATGGACACGATCTCCTCTGTTGATGCTGGGGACACAGGTTTGCTATGCACCTTTAATTCTTTGTATGTATATATATGTGCACATATGTGTTTCCCTTGTGTAGAGACACATGTGTGTATAGGTGTGCATGCATGTGGAGGCCAGAGGAGGACCCCAAGCATCCACCCATCACATTTTTTTTCAGACACAATGTTGTGTTGGCATAGAACTCACCCCGCCTGTCTCTCTGTTCTTAACACCGGGCTGCTGTGAGAGGGAACTCAGGTTTCAGCAAATGTCTCCATCCCCAGTTCAGACACAGACCATGCAACCGCAGACTGTTTTCCAAAGATCCCCTCCCTCACTCTTGTGGAAAGGATGGTTGGGCATGGAGTGTTGGAAGTCTGGGCAACTTCTGTCCTCATTGTGGAGAGGAGTCAGATCCTGGATTATGCTTGCAAGTGCTTCTTGGTTCTTGCTGAGTGGGACAAAAAAGTGGACTCTGTGGTGGTGACTCGGTGACCTCTAATGACCCTGTCAATCAGGGTCTTTCCGTCAGGATGCAAATGAGGCAGAAATCTGAGTCTCTCTCACTTCCCTGACTGTTTTTTAGGAAAGGCACACTTTGCGTTTTCTAAGCCATGGAGGGAACATTGAAATATAGATTTTTCAGTCAGACCTCTGAAATCATAACTTTGGCAAACAAGTCTCAGGAGAAGACATTCTCTGTCAGGAAAAGAGCGATGTTCGATAGGCTTGAAAAGCCGTGTAATGAAGATGCCATTCCCAGAACAAGGCTGGGAGTGAAGACAAGGAGAGAAGTGTGTAGAGGGGTAGTAGCAAGGTGTCGTTGTCTTGGGCTTCTGGTGACATTTCCACTTTTGAATCTTGTTCCCTTTTTAAGGCTAACCATTAGTATTCTTGTGACACTTCCATGTTCTTAAAAACACACATTTATTTATTTGTGTGTGGGGGGAGGTATTTGCATGTCATGGTGCATGTGCAGGGGACAGAGGACAACCTGTGAGAGTCAGCTTTCTCCTTCCACTGTGTGGGCCATGGGGATTGAACTCAGATCTTTAGATTCGATGGCAAGAAGTCTTTGCTCCTTGAACCATATCCTAGACCTCTACTTGAAGGTTTTTAAAAAATAAAAAGAAAATAAACTTATTTCTTTACTTTCTAGGAAAGTGAGGTAAATATCATCACAAGGGATCTGATGAACTCAATTACTTTAGGTGAGAAAAGAGAACCAGGCCAAGGTCTTAGAGTTTAACCAGTGGAAGACCAGAACTCAGAGAAAGAGGTAGACTGATGGATGCACTGAGAGAGACTATTTTGGAATAAAATAAAAATTTATCTAAACCATAGGAAACACACATACACTTTGCTATCTATCTTCCCACAAAACCTTCAATTACACACACACACACACACAATACCTATGAACACATGCATATATACACTAGATATACACACATACACCATGCAATGCTCTCTTTCTCTGTCACATACATACATGCTACATACATGCACACATATACACACACTAGGCATACACATACATAAACATACACACATACATACATATATACACATATACATACACACATACACAATACACTGTGCACTTGCTCTCTTTCTCTTATACATATATACACACATGCACACTACACGCATGCACACATGCATACACACTAGACATACACACATACACATATACACACATACACACATATTCTTACACATACACATATACACCATGCACATGTTCTCTCTCTCTCTCTCTCAACACACACACACACACACACACACACACACACACACACACACTTTAACTGCTGGCCTTGAAAGCACAGAAATCCTCCTGCATTCTACAGGGCTGAGCCACCAAGCTCGATGGTACCATCTTTTCTGTATGTGGATAGTGTGTTAGAGAGCTGGTTCTATGATTGTATGATTGGATGACTCTATGTCCTAATGCACCAAGTCCACCTTTCAGATAAGTATAAAATAAAATGAATAAAACTCTGCAGAGATCCAGCCAATACTAGCTGTGGCTAGTGGGTTTCTGTCAGCGATACCCGACCAACCAGGACTGTTAGAGAACCAAGCAGATACACATCTGTGTTCATACTCATCATTTGTCTTGGGAGATTCCTCAAGGGCTGTCCACCTTGTTTTATTTCTTTTAAAGATTAAAATCCTTTTTTGTTATGTGCTCACACGCATGTCCGTGTAGAGGTTTCTGCATAGGAGTTCAGGTTCTCAGAGGCCAGAGGCACTGGATCTCCTGCAGATGGAGTTATAGATGGTGGCAAGCTGCCCAGAATGGTTGCTGGGCGCTGAACTCAGATCCTCTGGTCCTCTGTAGAAGCAGTTAAAATTCTTTATGCCAGTCGTCCATCTTGGGCTTTTAAAAATTTACTTTTATTTGATGTTCACTGGTGTTTTGCCTGCACTCATGTCTGTGTGAGGCTGTCAGAAGTTCTGGGAGTTAAAGACAGGTATGAGCTGCCATGTGGTTGCTGGGAATTGAACCCTGGTCCTCTAGGCGAGCAGTCAGGGCTCTTAACCTCTGACCCATCTCTCTAGCACAATCTCCCCCACTGGTTTTTGATTCATTCAGCATTTCTCACTGGGGCCGAGGCTTACTGTGTTGTGGTATTAGAAAAGCGGCAGAAATGGTTCTCTCCAGTTCCCACTCCACGTGTGCAGATCCGTGAGCTCTGGCTGTTTCTCTGTCAGCCGCTTTCACACACTGTCCCCTTGGTGGGTTGTTACCATGCCTGACACACACATCTCGTTCTGCGGGCTGTGCTAGTGTGGCCCCACGCCACGCTAACACCAAGCATTCTATAGCCTAGCACAGTTTCCTGTCATGGACTCTCCTCACACTCCCAACAACCCAGTAAAATCATGACTCAACAAACTGGAACCCATCAACCAGATTTATATGTTAGATGCTCAGTGTACAATCCATCCACACAATTAACTTACAACCAATTGATAAGGATGTAAACCGCCCACCTAGATGAGATAAATTTGTCTATAGAAATCCATCCCTTAAGATAACAACCTGTATCCATGTAGAGATACACGGCGAGGATTGTTTACGTCCACCTCCATGTTGCTTCTCTCTTTCTGTTCCTCCCTCCCCTTCTAAAACCTCTGTTCCCACCTCCCTTTCTTTTCATCCAAGGACAGGCCACGTTTTGTCTTGTGTCTGCCTTCACCTGCATAAGGACATCAACCTACACTTTACCCTTTCTGTCTAATTAAAAAAAAAAAAACCTTTTCTCTCAAATATGAGCTGAGAGCACCTATTATCATTTTGTAATTAAAAGCATAAAATATACCTAACACCCAGTCCAACATTTATCAGTTAAACAGAATATTTAGTTATCTATTCCAGTTTAAGAAAGGCTTAAAATCTGTTATATCCTGGATAGCTTGTATATTATCTGGTAACTATCTAATTAAATATGTATTTTCAAAGTTAAACAGTCCAAGTAGGCTATGAGTCCATAATCAGTCTTCAACCCTGTCAGAAATCTGAGAATGACAAAATATCTATAAACTCAGGAAGCAGAACTTAGCTTCCAGAACTGAGAGGTTGTAGAGACAAATCCCCACTAGCACAGTCCTATGTTAGCAACATGTGAGCGCCAGTCTTCAGCCTTCTGGCCCAGGATAAACTCACAGACCCTTGAAATGCAGAAATCTTGGAAGGCTGATAATTCTGGCTCAGCAAAGATTATCAGTCAACTATTCTGCATAATGTGTCCCTTTTTGGACACTGTTAGTCTGTAGGTGAAAAAGGCAGTTTCTGCCCAGTGGCTGCCTAGCCACAAAGTATTACCTCACCTGGAGGTAGAGATGTTCAATTTCTTCATTAAATCCACCAAAGTGGAACTGTTAGGAGCAGACACGTCTCAACAAAAGGTAAATAACTTTAAATGTCATATTTTGTGAATTTCTTATGTTTTTGAAAACCATCTATCTATATAAGGTAATCTGGACTGTTGTCCGTTAACTATTCTCAGCTATTTCTGATGAGAATATTTGAAAAACACTCTAATGGTGAACTAGGGGCCATGAGTTTGTTATTTAGCTCCCAATTCCTATGTTTAATTAACTCCAAAGTTTGTAATGACATCAATAGAAGGACTGGTCCAAATCTTGTACTTTTAAATTTTTTAACAAATAAGTTTTATACCAAAGTAAAGATATGATTTTATCTTAGTTACCAAACGAGATTATGGCTATACAACTCAATCTAGCTAATTCCTCCTTGTTAAATTATGACCATTTCTAACTTCTTCATTAAAAACAACCTCAGAATAACCACCTTTAGCTTCCCAAAAGTCCAGGGAATCGGGGCGACGACTCTTCAATAACTTCTTCAAGCTCTACGTGGGAGTTTAGATATCCTTGAGGGAAGATAGGGAAAATGGAGCAAATGCCAGATGCCTGCTGGGTCTGTCTTGACTAGACCCAGCTGAAAGTCCTTGAGATCAGGAATCCAAGCAGGCACATTCTGCAAAATGTAATTCTCAAGGCAAAAGTTTTAGCATCATCAAGAGAACCTTTTGTTTGATTCTCTTGAATCTAGTTTTTCAGGCGGTGTCCCTCTATCAGATCTGATCCATAAAACTCTGGAAAGGTGTCCAGAACCTAATCACCCTTTTTAAAAACACAAAGACAAAACCTTTCTCCCAAAATACCGTGTTCTTTAGTCTGTAATCAGAAAAGCTTGTGTCTTGTACTCTCTCCCAGAGGAATAATATAACAAGACTCAAAATCACACCCATTATGAACGTTACAACAATTTTTAAAAAGAAATAAGCCAAACAATGGCGTATGAGCCTGTTCAGGCTTTTCTAGTCTGTCACATCAGGAAATTAACCCAGAATTCCCGTGGAGCCCATGTTAAGAGAACCTGAGCTTCCTGTTGTGGTCAATATCAAAAATAACCACAAACCCTCGCTAGCTGGCATCGTCAAGCCATATGGCCTTTAGCAGGATAATTCATAAAACAATTTGATCAACTTTTTATTAATACCAATACCAATAAGTAAGCAGCTTGTCAAACCAGGATTTTAACCCAAAATTCCCGTGGAGCCCACGTTAGAAAGAATATGAGTATCCTGTAAGAGTTATTAGAACGTTATATCTTTATGCCATCTATCTGTTAGGCTCTCTACGTGGAGCCTTAGACCTCCACTAACTAGCAACTTCTATAAGATGTGTCTGTTATGCACTCTGCCCAGTGCTACAGACTTTTATTTTTAATAACCTTAGTAACTTGTAAATATCGCCACTCTCTACTTGGAGCCAGTGACTAATTTTCCCTGTCTTAGTTCCGAACTGTGGGTGAAAAATCCCCACGTCATTCGGGTAAACTCTGTACTCTCTTCCTCTTACTATAAAAACAAACTTAATCGCTTTGTAATAACACCTGTCATTGAGAAGCAGGCAGCCTGTCTAACTAGGATTTTAATCCAACATTCCTGTGGAGCCAACGTTAGAAAGAATATGAGAATCCCGTAAGACTTAATAGAGCATTAATTTTTTCTACTATCTTTAAGCAATTACACCAAACCTAAATTAAATCATTTTCCAAACAACTTTTGTTACAGAAGCAAGCAGCTTCTAATCTCTAACTCTCTGAGCTGCCAGTCTTATCACAGCAGGGGACCTACAGCCTGCAAGCCTGCTTGTGTTTCTTTTGTTTAAGGTTCCAGCACTTGAAACATCATGTAACACAACATGGCGCTAGCCCCCTCTTACTTAGAAAATAAACTTTCTCTCTAACTCTTAGGCTGATGATCTTAACTTACTAGTAGATCCTTGCCCAACACGTTGGTTCACCACCTGTTGTAGCATTAGAAAAGTGGCAGAAATGGTTACCATGAGTTTTGATTCCATGCACACGGATCTGGGCTCTCTAGTTGTTTCTCTGTCAGCCTCTTTCACACACTGTCCCCTTGGCGGGTTGTTACCACGCCTGATAGACACACATCATCTTCTGCTGGACCGCGTTAGCCTGGCTCCACACTGCACTAACCCCCAGCATTCGATAGCCTAGCATGGCTTCCTGTCACGGGCTCTGCCCACACTCCCAACAACCCAGTTAAGCCATGACTCAACAAATTGGAACTCAGCAACCAGATTTATATGTTAGACTCTCAATGTACAATACATCCACACAATAAACTGACAACCAATTGATAAGGATAAAAACCGCCCACCTAGATGAGATAAATTTGCCTATAGAAATCCATCCCTAAGAAATATTCATAAGAACTTGTATCTATGTTGAGAAGCGTGGCTAGGATCATTTATGTCTGCCTCTCCCTTTCTGCTCCTCCCTCCCCTTCTAAAACCTCTGTTCCCCCCTCCCTTTGTTTTTGTCCAATGAGAGGCCTCATTTTTATCTTATGTCTGCCTTCACCTGCATAAGGACATCAACCTACATGACTGACTCCCTTAGTGTTTCGGGCCAGCTAACCCCAAGGATCCTCCTGTCTCTGCCTCCCCAGTGGTGACATTAAAACGCTTTTGACCTCGGTGTTGGGAATCAAATTATTTCCCCATACTTGTGGGGCAAGCACTTTACTGATTGAGTTACCTCCCCACCCTCCCTCTCTGCTTTTCCAGGATGGATTCAAATGTTTGTTCTCTGTATCACCTCATACTTATACTTAAGACACCAGGTAGAGATTCGGAAGAAAAAACTAATAACGCCTGCACTCTCAACTTTATATACCAGTCGTCTTCATCGTCCTGCCACTCAGATTATGATGCATGGTCCATTTCCCTTCACAGCAGCCACACTTTATGGATATCGCTTCTTACATGTGTAAGAAGCCCGTAGGTTATGTATTGGCTGGAGTGCACAGTGTTCTGATTAATGAGCATCTTCAAAGTGACAAGTGATAAACCGTTGAGGTTCAGGGGATGGAGAGACAGCCTTGAAGCATCTGTGGGCGTCTTCATTGGTTAGTTTCTTCAGAAGAATCCTCTCCGAGATGAGCTCTCCCAGCCTCCAAGTAACTAGACTTTGGGCTAGCCGTCCCTTCCTTCTCTTTCCAAATTGCTGCTCTGCTTTGGTGAGATAAAGGTGAGAGTTTGTGCATGGCTCTTGACAACCATAGCAAGATTTAGACCGCAGCGTATTGCAGTTTTCATATTTTGCATTGAAGATTAAAAAAAAAAGCCAAATTTACAGTTTTCTAAAATAAGCACATAACTGTTGTGGTAAAAAAAAAAATTAGCACAGTTAATTTCCAGTTCCCGCGCATTCTCACTCCGCGCAGGGTCACGTGCTCCGCTGTCTCTTTGCCAGCTGCTGTCTCATGCTGTTCCCGGGTGGGTTGTTACCGTGCCTGACACACGCATTGAGTTCCAAGGGTCGTTCTAGTGTGGCACCACGCCACACTAGCCCCAGGCATTCTATAGCCCATCACGGCTTCCAGAACCGGGAACTTTGCTCACGTCCCCTGTAGCCCGGTAAAAACTAAGCTCTAGAAAGTTGTAATTTATCAATCAGATTTATATGTTAAATTCTCAGTCCACAATTCATCCACACAGTAAATTCACTGCCAATTAATAAAGATATAAACCGCCCACATAGAGATAAAACTGACTTGGTCTGTATCATCCTGGTCCGTCGTCTCCATCTTGATTTTCCTGCTTCTCCTCTCTCCTTCCTAGGTGTTTTCCCCCCCACCTACCCTTTCTTCTCATCCAATGATAGGCTTCGCCTTATCCCGGACCCGCCTTACTGCATAACGACATCATCTTTCACAAAACTGTAGAGTTGCAATTCCAAGAAACTCCCTCCCATAACATTTTTTTGCATGTGCAAGTATGTTCAGATGGGGCGTGTGTGTGTGTATCTGTGTGTGTGTGTGTGTGTGTGTGTGTGTGTGTGTGTGTGTGTGTGCGCGCGCGCGCGCGTGAAGGTCAGAGGTAAGTCTCAAACATCTTTTCTCAGGCCTTGTCCACCTAGATTTTGAATACTTTTCTCTTACTGGGATCTGGAGTTTGCTGATTGGCTAGTTGGCTCGTCCAGGGAGCCTCAGGGATCCGCCTCTTTCCAATTCAAAGTCCTGGGTTTGTGGGTGTACATTACCGCGTTTAGGTTTTTCTGCTGGCTGTAGAGATCGAACTCAGGTCCTTGTGTGTACACGGCAGCTGCTTTTCTCACTAAGCCTGAACCCCAAAGCATCAATTAAGGAGGTGATGTCAGAGGACTCAGTTGTTCGAGAACTACTTTCCTATCATCTCACTGCCTTTGTTTTTATTCCTTCTTGGGGGAGGAGGGAGACCTTTCCCCAGGACCCCCGTGTGGTATGCAGCCCTCTTCTTTACTTCATTAAGATTCTTTCACTTCAAACCACTTCTTCAAACCACCTCTGGAATAGAAAGCCAGAGAGCACTGTAAGTATGTCTTTGAGAGTTAATTTCGTGTCGAGTCTTCCTGCTCTCCTGGGAACTGAAACTCGGCTGCTGACTCTTGCTCCTTAAGTGCTCCCCGAGGCAAGGCAGGATTCAGTCCAAGAGCCGGAGGTGTGTACTGGGAACAACGGGCTGTTGGAGATGCCAATCAGCAAGCATTAAGCAGCTCGTGTTTTTAAAAAATGAGAACCAAAAAAAAAAAAAAAAAAAAAAAATGAACTCGGAATCGGAAGCTATCATCCCTCCGTCACCTGCTGGGTTCATTCACCCTTCAGAAGCAAGGACAGCTCAAAGATTGTTACTTCAGATTTTACTCGACAGGCTGGAGCTTGTTTTTAATAAATATGTTTTTTTCCTCTTCTGAATTAGAAGAAAGAGTGGATTCTGGAGTACAGTGTGGAGGGATAAATTATAGATAATATGAAGCTAAAATCACAGTTCTGTCGGGCTCCTTGAGGCTGTGTCTCATGCCAAGGCAATTACGTAGTCAGTTCATTTAGAAAGGTCACATCAATGACTGGCTGGATATATAAAAAGCTATAAATATCTGGGCTGTTTGAGTATGCAATTTGGCCAAATAAACTCTAGAGATGTGTAGGCAGAGGCAACGGCGAGCTTGGTGACCAATTACTTTGATTTTTTTTTTTTCAGGAACTTTTATGCAAACTGGTTTCTAAATTTTGCCTCTTAAGAACAGCATCGACTCGGTTGTTAATCATTTTTTTTAAACAGACACTGACTATTTCTGATAAATGGGATAAGTTCACCGGCCTGGAGACTTCTAATCTGCGCTTGTGAATGCGGTCAGTTCTGCTGTCTGATACACAGTTCGGCCAACGGTTCACCAAGGAAGAGCAGACTCAGTTGGATGGGAAGCAATGAGGACTGTCTTCCATTGACTTTTCTTTCTCTGGATGGAGTGATTTGGCCCCATAATAGCCCTGCTTCATTCATTTTAGGGTGCCCTGAGGCCTCAATGTAGTACCCACCTGTTCTCTGCGTGTTTTCCACCAGTAGGTTTTTTTTTTAAATTCTTTTTGTGACTATCATAAATTTATAAGTCTTTCTTACACTTTACTTAATTTTTCACATAGAATTCTTGTAAATGCAGAAAATTTAGGAAATATGAAGGAAACTCTGCAATTCTGCCTTCGGATGTAAATGACGCCAACCGTTTTACCTCTTCCTTCCCTTCCGATTATGTCTGTTTCTCCTTTCCCATCCTCTCCATCATAATGGATCAACTTGTAGACAAAGTGGAAAACTCTCTGTATAATTCATTGGTAAATGCACAACAAAATCTCTGTGTCGCACAAAAATGTGCCCCCATATGGCTGACTCCCATAGCTACTTCTATAGAGCGCCTTCCCAGAGTTTGCCGTGTGAGCTAAAGAGGTGTGGGGATTGTACTAAAATGGCTGCTTTGGAGAAAGCGTCTTGTCTCGGCTTTGACATGTGCTCTATGCAGAGAGCTTCTGGAAGGACATGGAAGGAGTGTTTATTTTTACCCTTTCCAGTTCCAGCCCAGGAAAGAGGTCCCATGGTAACTGCACTTGGAACTACATCTCCCTGAGTCAGCCAAATTCAGGCAGTCAGAAGCCCCTCAGGTTATCAAGCCTCCGTGCCTCTCCTGGAAAACACAGACAGCCGCCTTGTCCAGCCAATAGTGTTTCTGCGAGCCACTCCCGCTTTTCCTTAACAGAAAGTGAGCAGCCATAGTGACTTTGATTAAAGCTAACATTATCTTAGACTGAGTTTCTGGAAAAGGTTTCAGAGGGAATTTTTTTTTTAAGAACAAGTTCACCAGAGACTGCCTCCTCAGGACAAGACCAGGAGCAAGTAGGAAGGCAAGAGCAGGAAGAGGGAAGGGGGGACCACCTCAGCTAATGCCACAAGTTCTGGGCCTGGGATGGCTGTTCAGAGTTGATCCAAATTACGGCTGGTAGCCAGGCAGTTTGCATCAACCAGACAATGGACGTAGGGCACCCTTAGTGGGAGGATGCACTCAGAGAAGGTGGGACCCCATGGCCGAGGACATTGACTCTGGCAGGATGGAGTTCTGAGGTGTGAGTGGCCACACTCTTAGCTCAGTGTGGCATCCTTACCTGACCTGCTAAGACCCCCTTGCTCGTGACAGTAAGTTCTAAAACAGACTTTCTAGGATCCGAGATCTTTAAATCATCTCCTGGGTTCACTGAGAAGATGAGGTTAGTGGGAACAAATCACACCCCACTGCTACGGCTGATGGTCTCAGGGACAGCAACTAGTACTTACGTTTCTCTCTGCTACCAAAGCCCGATTATTTTAAATCTGAGCTCGAGACTCTATGGGGGACTCCACACTCTGGCCAGTGGGGCGCCTCAGACCCTGGCCATCATGTTTTTATTCATGCTTTTGTCTATTTACTCTAAGCTGTCGGGGGCTTTGGAAGGGGCTCAAGTGGGTAAAGCCCGTGCCCTGCAAGCATGAAGCTGATTTCCAACAGCCACACAACAAGCACGGCAACATGTCCCTGTAACACCAGCTCAGGTGAGAGGGAAGACGGGTGAACCCTGGGGACTCACTTGCCAACAAGTTCACATGAAAGTATAATCACCCAGGTTCAGAGAAAGACTCTGCCCCCCAAAATAATGTGGAGATCTATAGAGGAAGACATCTGGTACCTTCTGATTGTACATGCAACTGAGATGCATGTATGTGCATGACATAAATGCCACACGCATGTGCACACACAGACACAGACACACATACACGTACAGACATGTACACACACACATACACACGTACAGACATGTACACACACACATACACACGTACAGACATGTACACACACACACACACACACACACACACACACACGCATGCATGCACACACATTCTCAATTGACAGGATCTAAGAGACAATCCACTGTGGATGAACTCCTCCTATCCAAATACACACAAACAGGTGCTCCCTCTTAAAGCTCAGGGTTAGTTACTCCACGGTGCGGGAAACACTTTCCTTGGCACCTGTCCCTTGGGACGAAGAGTCTGGGTTGCTTGTAGATACACTCATCCTCTTTAGATCAGGCTTCTATACTAGCAGGGTCTGGCCTGGTAGGGAGGGTGCACACACCTTCTCCAAGTGGTCCATGGTAGGGATGGTAGGCAGAGTTATGTGTGCCGCCATGTTTTTAGTGCCCCACATTTATATGGAGACTCAGCCATGTGTGCCGGTTGCTCTAGTGCAGGTGCTGTGTTCTCAGTAATCCTGTCCTGTCCTCACAGGTATCTTCCAGCCATATCCTCAGCTGTGCCTTCAGAGACGGCTCGGCTGCTCCATCAACCTGCTAGCTTTCAGTGATGTGGTTTGTGGTGAAGCGATCATGACTCTCAGGACATGTGCCTAGGGTTGGTAACCCCGACAAGTACCCACTGTCCCTCCATACCCCAGTTACACAGACAAGTCATAACGAAAAGCAGAGAGAGGTGACTTCATCCTTGTGAAGATGGACAAGTATGGAGGTCTACTGACTCCAAGCTAAGCCGTCAGGATTCTGATCATAAGAGTTGGGTTGAAAAGAAGGGAAGAGGTGGGCGCAGCTAACCAGTCCTTGTCGAACGTGACCCTGATTATCTCTTCTTCATGTCTATGTTGTAAAGTGTTAGAACCATGTGAACTCTCTTCCTGGAACACAAGTTCCTCCTCTGGCTGTCAGGGCTTCAATCTTTCCTAACTGCTGCCATGAGCTTCCCGAAGGGAAGTCCTCATCTCTGTGGAGTCCATTATAGCTGAAGGAATAAGCATGGGCGTCTCCCTGTAGAATAGTGTCCCTTCTGCAAGGACAGCAGTAACCCAGCAAGAGATCCCACTGCTGTAGCTCCTTACTAGAATGCCGTTCTATAAAATGTATCTCAACACGGGGAGCAGTAAAGAAGGGGGTACGCCAAGGGGTCAGGAACTGCAAGTCTTTGTGGAGTAGGACTGTCTGAGAGCTTCCAGGGAGGGAAGGGACCCTGTGCTTGAATGTGCACCGATTCTGGCCAGCTAGTGTGGCTACATGTTTGAGAGGTGAACAGTTCAGAGAGATCAATTTGCCACCAAAGAGTTGTCAGGGTCTTCTTTGGAAAGACGGTTCCAAAGGTGCCCCAGGGAGAGGATGAGACAGCTCCCTTCACCTAGAGTAGTTTAGCTTTGTCTTGTCAAGAGAATTGAGTGTCTCAGCGCTAAAGGGTGTGTTCAGTGGCCGCTGTGCCGTTTGCTACACATTTGATTTTTCTAAGTGGTTTACAAAGGGGAAGGGGAGGAAAGGGATTATTGGACACAGAATCTGTAAATACCTTATGAAATCCAAGCTAGTGTAAAAGAGGCAGGAAGGTGGTAGGTACCAGAGAGTTTAGGGGGAGTGACATGGGCCATCAGTCATCCTGCTTGGAATTCCCCATTCTCAGAATCTGATTTCCTGGGATGGGAAATCAGTCTCTAGGCCCCGGCTAGGCCAGGTGTCTTTGCTCGGTCAATCCACGTGGTGAAGCAGATAGATCCTGTTTCAGACTTGACCTTGGCGAGCGTATCTCAGCTGTAACCAGATGATGGTGAAATCTGGGGGTCAGCCTTGAGGATCTCTGGGTACTGTTTTTCCCTTCCGTGTTCATGGAGACACTAGCTCTCAGAGCTCTGTGCTAGGACACGTCTTTCAGGAAAAATGACCACAGAGGCTGGTTGTTTTCCTATATTTAAATCAACTTAACGGCAGATCATGAATAAAAGCTGAAGGTGTCGAAAGTCCAGCTCATGAATTATGGTTCAAGAACCATCTTCTGCAGCTAAGGACTAACCTCTAACTGCATTCACCAAGACCATTCCAAATCCTTTATGTTGTCAGGGCTGAAGACTGCATTCATCGAAGGGAAAGAAAATTGCATCACATAAAATCTCACCGACGCTTTTCTTTTTTAAAGGTTGTGTTTGTAGAGGGCAAGAGGTCCTTGCGCCTACAGTTAAGCACTGGAGAAGACAGGGGAGGTTAAACACACAGGCGTCCTTCAGAGGAAGGGGGTCCTTACCTTCCTTCCTCTTGGAATGCTGGGAGAGGATGTAGTTTACAACCTGAGGAAGCTTTGCTGTCTGTAGAGTCAGGCTTCACCTGTGTCCCCCCAGAACTTGTGTTTTGTTTTTCCCGAACTTCCCCCACCTCAGTCTTGAGCATTGCTTTGACGTTCATTAAACCAACCTTATGAGTCATGTCAATTGTACTTTAAACAGCGTAACCGACTTCTGCACCTCAGGACCAGGCCAGTCCAGACATATGTTGACCTTAGTCATTCTCCCTAGACCCTACATCTTGAGCACTGTCTGAGTCAATGGAACCCATCTTCCTAGAAGAGGCCATGTGAACCTTGTAAAGTGTTCCAGTGTAAACATGTAGTGAGCTTTGTGTTACATACAGGGCTGGGTTAATTATCATCAGAAAACTGTTTTCCGAAGTTGGGCTTTGCCTAGATATGGCTAAAGCAAACCTCCTGCTGTCAGACTCTAGAAGTTTGAACCAGTGGTGGATCACTAGATTAGGCTTAAAAATCGGAAATTAGGCTTTCATTCTTACCTCGCCCGATTCTTTTCCTGCCAACTTGACATATGAAGGGACGCCTGTATTTATTCATCTGATTTTAAGTACACGTGTGCGTCTGTGTATGGGTTTGTGTATGGGAGTCCCGTGCCTGTGGAGATCAGAAGAGAGTTTTAGATTTCCTGGAGCTGAAGCTGCAGTCGGTTATAAACTGCTCAAGCTTGGGTGCTGGGAATGGAACTTGGGTCCTTGGCAAGAACAGTATACACTCTCTACCTTTGAGCCGTTTCCCCAGCCTTGAACAAAATTTCTTAAATGGAACTTTTTTTTTTTGTTACTGTTTACTGAAATACCATAAGAAATGTAGTCATGGCAACACCAGGGAGTCTGTAAGTTCCTCTCCTAACGTCTCCTCTGAGATACAGTCATCGCATCGAGAATGCCGTCAGGCTGCTCTCCTAAGTCGCTCTTGCATCATTTGTGACTAATAGTCCCCAGTCGTCACCTAATGGTCACTATTAATCACTTACTCCTGTGTCCATGCTGGCACAGTCTCCTCCAACACTGATCGTGGGCTTCTTCTGTGGGATTTTTTTTCTCTCATTTGTTTTTTTTTAACCGTATGACACACTCTGGCCAATGGAAGCCAGCAATCGTTAAGTAAAGCAATTAACCATGCCTTGGTACTTGTCGGTCTTTTATCAAGGGGCACCCTGGGTTAGTGTAGCGTTATCTATGGCAGCTGATAGGAGACCAACTAACTGCCAGCCATTGTGTAAGGACATTGGAGATGACCTGGCCTCAGCAGGAGTGTTTCTGGGCCTCAGGAGAGAGCGGTAGAAGAGTCATTCGAACAGGAAGTGGGGCAGATGGCAGTCGTTTCATAGTAAAAGCGTGGGGATAGTTTTGGATGGAGACATAACAGACCAATGGCCACTCCCGGCATTTCACTTTGTGCTTTCTCTGACTAATGAGGCATAGTCCATCTCACCACCTCTTAGGTCTGCGTGTGAGACTGCCTTAAGGGACACAGTGGACAGCCCAGGCAATAATCAGACTTGATGATGAGCAAAGGCACATTCCGTGTAAACAGAGGCTTGACGATGCGTGCCTGGGCTTTGTTGCTTTTATGGTTCTGACTTTGCAGTGAGAAATGTTGGCTTGCTACAGAGGAGATGCAGTGCTGAGTTGCTCTGGTTCCAGCCGAGGCCAGCCAAGGTCTGCTGACTTGTAGTTGACTGCCAGACACGTGAGTGAGCTCAGTTAAGACCCAAACTATCAGTCGTTTAGGCCAAACTGCTAACCCACACGCTTGCCTGCTAAATAAATGCTTAGCTGTAGGTTGGGGGGTAAACAGTTTCCTAGCATTGCAGTGCAAATAGAGAGCAACACCGCACATCTCTGCTGCTTAGACGGAGTGTACTGCAGTGGCTGCTAAAACCTTCTCAAGTCAGGCAGAGCTTTGCACAGGACTTATGCTATGTCTTCCTCTCTTTAGATGTCAGCCGCCTTGATGATTTGAGGTTTAAACATTAGGTTCTGTCCCCACAGGACTCTAGCTAGCATCACCTCCATTCTCAAGGACTTCATAGGCTCGACATTTATGCAGACTTCCGTCCTCGTGACGATCCTGGTCATTTTTGAAGACTTAGTTTGTATAAAGCTCGTCTGTATGTGTGTGAGAGGGTGTGTGTATTTGTGTGACTGACCCCATCAACTCTAATTCTTCTGACTGGGTGGCTCACTGTAGCATTCGCTTGAACAGAAACACAGCAAGGGACGTCTGTTCCTAGGCTTATTGCTAGGGACGAATTCCTTTATGCAAACCTTCAGTACTCAGCAGGCTGGTATTCAGGGTTTCGGGGTACGGAAAGAGTCTACCAGAGACTCTGATGATACCGGTTTCTGAAATCAAACTCAAGGAAAAGGCCCACGCTTCCAGTGAAATTCCTTATACTATCAGTTATTAGTATTTGCCACTCTTTCGGCATTTCCATGGGGTGCACCAGCATGGCCCCAGTCACTCCTTCTGCCTCTGCTTCTGCTCTATCTAGAGATTTCTCCTTGGTGTTGAGTCTCTTTTCCCCTAGAGTCTGCTGAGTCATCCATGCTCCATGGTTCTGTCCCCAGCCACAGCTCCAACTCAGCCCTATTCTAAGAACCCACCCAGTTACCCTGAAGGCTGATCAGTGACAAGAAGGACAGATGACCAATGTCAGAAACATCTCCTTCCCTCACATTCACAATGTAATATGTTCCTGTATTCTCGTTTTCCTAACAAATATGTTCATCTCTGGGATAAAGTGAATTAACTTTTTTTAAGTGAGACCTTAGTTCTCTGAGATAAATGAAACATTACAAAAGTCTGTCATAATTATTACTCACTTTGTAGAGCAACAATCTATAACAATTATTTCGGTAGACCTTGGGGTAGGTTGGATCATTAGAAATACTGAAGGAACTACCATGATGGGCAAGATGGCTCTGCAGGGAAATGAACTTACCTGACAAGCTGAGTTCAAATTCTCTGAACTCACCTTGTGGAAAGAGAGAGTGGACTTCCCAGAATTGTCCTCTTATATCCACAAGGATACTGTGGCATGGTACCCACACACACACACACACACACACACACACACACACACACACATACAAACACCAAAACACACACAAAACAAAAAACACACACACACCCCAAAAACACACACACACACACACACAACCAAACCAAACACAAACATTCACACATACTCTCACACAGACAATCAGACACACAGACACACATACACACACACAACCACGCACACATACACACACACACAAAACAAAACACATACATACACACACAACAAAACACATACACACACACAAAACAAAACACATACATACACACACAACAAAACACATTCACACACACACACACACACACACAAAGCCAAACCAAACACAAACATTCACACATACTCTCACACACAATCAGACACACACATACACACATACACAACCACACACACACACACACACGTAAAACCAAACCAAACACAAACTTTCACACATACTCTCTCACACACAATCACACACACACACATGCATACACACACTAATAAAAATAAATGAATTTTTTAAAAAATAAAACCCTTTTTAATTTGATGCATATTAACACTGTAGTATCCTATAGGGTTTTTAAAATGTGTATTTGTTTGCCTGTGTTGTGTGCTCATCTGTATGTGTGTGTGTGTGAGAGGGTGTTGCATATTCTTACGCATCCCGTTCTTTCTATTTCTTCGAATCAGGGTCTCTCACTGAATTTTCCCCTTATGTTTCCTGGCTGGACTGCAAGCTAGCAAGCCTGGGAGAGGTTACAGGCGCGTACGGGCTGCCAAAGGCTTGCTATGTGGGTGCTGAGACCTGAACTCTGCTTCTCATGATTGCATAGGAAGGTCTTTGAGCTGCTGAGCCATCTCTCCAGCCACGACTAAGCTTTTGAATGGCTTTGTCTGGTTGTTTTTAACCCGCAAAGATTCTTCGACAGTTCCACGCATGCTCACATCTGCCTCTCCACGTTCAGCTGTCTTCCCACTCATTTCTCCCCCAATCTGCCGAACTTCAGTCTGCCGAGTCCCCTCCTAGCTCCCTGCCCTTTTAATTATTGTTTCTGTTTTTAATATTTTCATCACCCACCGAGTTTAATTAAAGTTGCTTTTCCCCCTGATTCTTGGTAACAATCAAACTATATTTTAGTGGATGCTGTTTAATTAATCAGAAATGGCGGGCTTATTTTATACCTGTGGCTAGTGGAACGTTTATCAGTTACAATGCCCCGGCCCCTGTTATCGAGTGCCAGGATGTTCGACTTTGTCTAAACGAGGAGGTGAACACTAATAGCTGTGTAATGACATTTTCCCAAGACTACCCCGATTGTCCTGGGGGCATTCTTCTGAGGAGTGACCTTTATTTTTCTGTAGCTACCTTAACCATTTTCCTTAAAAGAGGTCCAGGTGTCAAGTAAATAAATACTTAAAGTGACCAAGGGAGTCACTTTTAAAGACGTCTTTTGCAATTCAAATAACCACCCCCTAATGTTTGTTCTGCTCGCTCTTAGACAGTATGCTGTTCCAGGGCAGAAGAGTGCTCTCCTCAGAAGATAAAGCACCCATGTGCTATTAAGTATATCACGTGGTTTGAAGGAAAGTGTGTGCAGACAGCGGGTACAAATAAAACCCAAAGAAACAAGCACACGGACTGCAGCAAAAGGCTTCTAGTGAGGCTCGACATGGAAAGGACTTTGTAGCAGGAGAATTTGGCAAAAGGAAGCACAAATCTAGGAGGGAATGAGCAAATTGATGTAAATAAGAGAACGGGAGGAAGAGTTTTCTAATTAGGATGAGCTAAATATCAGAAAATAAAAGGAAATTCAAGTGAAAAAGTGAGGGTATTTGTAAAGCATTCTGTCTTCCTTTCAATAATTCCTCTCCAAGAAAACCTTCGTCCTCCTCCACAGTCATATCAAATGTCAAGTACCACAGCAGAGGAAGATAGCCAAGCCCCTCTTCTCACTGTTTATGCCGCACAGTAATTGATTAGCGCTCACCCACCCAGACACTCAGCATGGCTTCTGAGCAGCCATAAGTAGGGGAAGCCTCAAAGTATACATAACATTCAAACTCCCGATGGCTTCCAAGCAGAGAAAATGTAACTTTCTAGAAGATAAAAAATATACTTGTCCAGACGTGTAAATATATCAGACACTCAGATCTTGAGCTCTGAGACCAAACTCTCGTGTGTTTAATACTTCATTAAATAGGTAAGACCATTGAATTAGACTCTCAGGGTATCAGATGTCCTCTCCTACTCCCTGGAGGTTACATTTCTTTCCATTATTACAACATCTTTCAGCAGAAGAATTTTAGTTTAGCTTTGTTTTGTCCAAGGTAGTAGCAGACTTCCAACCAGGCCTTGCTCCTGGTTGATGTGTCATACATTTCCCCGACCCCTACCTCCTTGAATCACTGCCCCATACACAAGGACAATTTGAATACAAGTATCTTCTAATCAGGACATTGTCTTAAATCAATCAATTGAATTTTTTTGTCATTGTTTGCTTTGAGATAGGATCTTCTGCATCCTGGGCTGCTTCCCACTCGCTATGGAGTTGAGAATGACACTGAACTTCTGATTCCCTGCCTCTGTCTCGTGACTCCTGCATCTACAGGCCTGTGCCGGGAGTTGAACCCAAGGCTTCATTGATGGTGGTCACTCTGCAGCTGAGGTGCACGCACAGCTGATTGCTTGTTTGCACCTTTGGGATGGGGTTGCAGATTGTAGTCTAGGCTGGTCTTGAACTTGCAGCAATTATCATGTCTCAGCTTACTGTGTGCTGAAGCTACAGGCATGAGCTATGACTCCTGGTCCATTAGTTTCCAAATAGACCTCAGATTTGAGTCTTTATAGATCTTAATTTTTTTATTCATATTTTCTTCAGATGTGCAATTTAATCAAATTACGAAGTTTCTCTAGGGTACAAATAGATTCATGGCTTGGCATAGAAATATGAATATTCACCCAAACTGGCATTAATTAAGTCTATAAATAACCTCTCTGTGCTACAGGCCACGTTTTGCAGCCAATGACTCAGGTCAGTTCTGTTTTGTTGAAAAATACAAAACTGGGCCTGAGGTCTTCCTGGCTTCCGGGGCTGAGCATTTAAGAGCTGGGTCCTTGCCGGTCTTGTGGGCAAGCTCTGAAAGGGCTTTTCAGTAGGACTTTTCTCACTGGAAAGCCTGACAAGAGGATGTTTAAGGGCTTATCTCGCCCACAGTGTGAGAGGATACAGTCTATCGTGGTCCAGACTCCATGCTGGCAAGGAGCCCGCTTCTGGGATTCCTTAGCAACTCACCTAGCTGTGGTGAGGACATGGAGCGGGGTTGGAGCACAACGATCCAGGTGACTTACATCCTCCAGTCATAATCCTTTACCTTCTGGAAGTTTCGTCAGTGTCTCAATAGCTCCATCAACTGCGGCGGAAGCGGGTGATGTTCAAACACGTGTATTCTGGGACATTTCTTATACCGAGCAAAAAAGGCATGGGGCGGAAGTTGCGCGTTCTGATGCCAGGAAACTGCCTCTAGCCCAGGCTTCTCTTAAGCTACCCGGCCACTTTCCTAACGGGGGGGGGGTGGGGTGAGGTGGGGTGGGGGGGGGGTGGGGTTGAGGGGAGCAGCCATTCTGCAGCTTGCAGCTCGCTCTCAAGTTGATGACAGAGCCGCGCAGGGCTTTACCCCAAGGGAGCCTCTTGCGGTCCAGTTCTTCCTCTTGTACCTCTCTTGTGCCAAAAGTTTCTGAAGAGAACTTTTCAATGTTATCACTTTTCTATTATATTTGGGAGGTCACTGGAAAAAAAAAAACACCAGCCTTAGTCTGTATAAATTCGCACCGCGGCCAAATTCAATGAAGCACATCTAATTTGAAAAGTGATGGATATCTATAGTTAATGAGCAAAAGCTGTGTTATGCTAAGGTTATTGGAAAATAGAGAGAGATTAGAAGTGGAAGTGACAGTGTGTCCCCCCTCCCCCGCAGATCAGGCAACGAACACAGAGAGAAATTACTGTGCTCTTAAAATATGCTAAAAAACCAATGCACACCCTTTTCTCTTTCGTACCATATTTGAAATGTCACCAAGCGGTGACCTTTTTTTTGTTAATGTTGCATGGCTCCCATTGGGTCTACATAGTAGCCCGGTTTGAGCATGGACCCTGTCTAAACTGTCACTGAATGTAAACAATGCTATGGGGTGTCGTTTCCAAAATAAACTTGACCTTGGCGCTTCACGCGAATTAATCACGTTCTCCCCGGCAACACAGCAGAACACCCGGCTGGGTATGAATAATGGGTGCAAGTTTTTAGATTAATTTTGAGCTCTTTAGTCACCGTATAAACACCAGATGAGGTCAAATTAAGATTCTGACGCTGTATCAGGTGTCCCAATTGTCAGATGCTTGTAACATAATTGGTTTGGAGGGTTTTTCTCGAGCACTAGCTAAAATGGTTGCACAATAAAGGGTGAAGGGTTTTTATGAGGTCCTCGGCGGGTTTTCTGCTTTTCTTTTATCCCTATAGTTTAATTCGTATCTGTCAATTTAGGTGATAAGGACCGACAATCTGAACCCCAGCCCTGAACCAAAGATAAAGCAGTGAAATCTGAAAGACGAGCGAAAGTAACTTCGGAGGAATAAGAATCGTCAAAGACTTAGCTGAAGATGGACTTAATCCATTTATGCCTTTCAAAATAAAATCAATTCATTTTCTGTAACCGACTGGGGATTACATAGACCATGCCTTCCGTAGGTGAAGGATAGGGCTTTAAGTCCCAAGATTTAGGGGGAAAATGAGCTTAATGTCTTTGATTACTTGCTCAAGGTTGCCAGATTTGTTTTATCTAATAACCACCCTCAAAAATAGGATCTCAAACACCTCTGCACTATATAGAATGCGTTCACTGCTGTTTTGATTCTTTGGAGAATGAGGTAAACATAGATGGGTCACACACATCTTGGCCAAGTGACTTTCTATGATGGAAAGGTAATATTCTGTGTTTGTAGAATAATGCCTACCTGCTGTCCAGTCATTAATTTTCCAGCTAAAGACACGTGTGTGTGTGTGTGTGTGTGTGTGTGTGTGTGTGTGTGTGTGTGTGTAATTATTCTGCCCAGGCTTGCCTTACCTTAAACTTAACTCCCCCCTCTCCTTTTTTGAGATAGGGTCTCTCTGTGTGACAGGCCTTGTTACCCTGGAACTCAAAAGAGATCCGCCTGCTTCTGCCTCCCAAGTGCTAAGATTACAGGCATGCGCCACCATTCCCCGCTTTAACTTGATTTTATGTGGTGCCGAGAGCTTAAACTCACAGCTTTTGAGCACACTAGGCAAGTGCTCTACCACTGGACTACCTCGGCAGCCCTAGATCCTGCAGATATTTATAACAAATGTGTATATGTGAGTTATATCTTTCTTTCTGCTATCAAGGTATCTAGTGTCACATATAAAGGTTCTTTCTGGCTACTCTTTCATTCCTTTCGAGGATTATTTCTGTTAAATAAAATCCACATGAAATGGCTCTTTGATTATACATCCGGTGGATGGCGAGTGCTGCCAACAGGATAAAGACTAGAAGTACCTGGAGACTGCGCCCGAATACGCTTGTGGGCAATTGTCTTGGTTGCTGTTTAACTGGGGAAGGAAGAGCTGTCCACCGCGGGCGAGAACATTCCCTAGGCAGGAGGGATCTTGAGGTCTGTGGTGGAGAAGGCGAGGTGAGAATTAGCATCTATTCACTGGTTGCTTCCTGTTTCTTTACTTTGAATGTGGTGTGAGCAGCTCCCTAGGGCCCCAGCTGCCTTGCTTTCCCTGCTTTCATGGATTGTGCTTTGGACTGGGAGCTGGAATGGATCTTTGTCCCTGAGTTTCCTTTGTCAGGGTGTTTGGTTACAGTGTTAGGAAAGGGAACCATGACTGTAAGGGACTAACATTGGAATCTTGTATTAAAATTGGAGTGGAGGGATGGTGTGTGATGGTGTGTGATGGTGTGTGATGGTGTGTGATGGTGTGAGATGGGTGTGATGGTGTGTGATGGGGTGTGATGTGATGTGTGAGATGGTGTGAGATGGTGTGTGATGGTGTGTGATGGTGCGTGATGGTGTGTGATGGTGTTAGAGTGAGGATGGTGTGTGATGGTGTGTGATGGTGTGTGATGGTGTGTGATGGTGTGGTGCGTGATGGTGTGGGATGGTGTGTGATGGTTTGTTAGGGTTGGGGATGGTGTGTGATGGTGTGTGATGGTGTGAGATGGTGTATTATGGTGTGTTATGGTGTGTGATGGTGTGTGATGGTGTGTGATGGTGTGAGATGGTGTGTGATGTGTGTGATGGTGTGTGTGATGGTGCATGATGGTGTGAGATGGTGTGTGATGGTGTGTGATGGTGTGTGATGTGTGTGATGTGTGTGAGATGGTGTGTGATGGTGTGTGATGGTGTGTGATGGTGTGTGATGGTGTGTGATGGTGTGTGATGGTGTGTGATGGTGTGTGATGGTGTGTGATGGTGTGTGATGGTGTGTGATGGTGTGTGATGGTGTGTGATGGTGTGAGATGGTGTGTGATGGTGTGTGATGGTGTGTGATGGTGTGTGATGGTGTATGTGATGGTGTGTGAGTGTGTGATGGTGTGTGATGGTGTGTGATGGTGTATGTGATGGTGTGATGGTGTGTGATGGTGAGTGTGTGTGATGGTGTGTGATGGTGTGTGATGGTGTGTGTGATAGTGTGTAATGGTGTGAGTTAGGGCTGAGGATGGCGTGCGATGGTGTGAGGCTTCAGTTTTCCTGCACTCCCCTGCTCCTTAAAGGAGGCTGGCGATGAAACTCAGTATGGTTTCTATTCCAAGCCTGTTTCTACTGCTTACAGGTGTGTGAGTAGAAACCTTTTCTTATAAATCTCTGTGGGATGAGGGTGGCATCCGTCACAGATGTTATCCGTCTACGATCGGATGCTATGATCATTGAGACATCTATTAAATTCCACACAGCTAATTAAACCCTGATCTTTCCTAATCTGATTGCAAAAGTAACACGGCCGATTGTGTGGTTCACACCGTGGTTTCCAGTTTCACATCACACCTTCTTGGCAGTGAACAGTCAGTGATTTTTTGACGTATTTGATTGACGCCATCTGTACCTGAGACAAAACCCACAATACTTTCTGAGGGATGATCCACCACATCCACTGAACAAAAATGAATCCAGCCTCACAGACTGCCAATCCAATTCAGTTAGCAAATATGACTGTTTGCAAGAAAGGACTTGTTCGTTTTGACACGTTCTCCCATATAGCTTGGGTTGTCTTTAAACTCACTATCTTTCTGCCCCTACCTCCTGAATGCAGAGGTCACAGGTGTGAATGACCATGCCTGGTTGACACACAGTTTTAAGTGAGAATATGTAACATGCTTTTGACATGGGCATTGATTAAGTCTGGTCTGAAGAAAGGTCTTTAAAGTAACTGGGACTTAATCCACGTAACAGCTAGTATTAGAAGTGTAACCATGATTCATGGGTAGGCAACCACTTTCTAATGGACGGTGCTAATCATTTCAATTTAGTTTGTAAGGGTCTGTGATTTGGGAAGGATGATACCCCACAAAGAGTGTTTATTCTGCAGGGAACCTGCACGCAGGGGTCCACCATACAATGTGAGACAGACCTGTGGACTTTGCAGGGTCAATTTAAAGCCTGATCGGGTAGCAGTGGATGACTTTTGCCTTTCTTTCCCTGGATTGGTTGGCTCTATCTCCAGGGGTGTAGGTGCCTTTGTGATTGGTTAAGGCTCAGGGGGATTTGTGGGGCTTTTACTAATTAACTATAATTGGCTGAAGCTAGGTGGTGGGGCAGCTTCTACAGTGCCTGATTGGGTGCCCATGGAGTTGGCTCCAGGCTGCTTCTTGATTGGCTGTCCGTGAGGGGTGGTTTTTCTTGGAATTTATTTGTTTTCTTTTCCCTGTTCTGGGAAACAGAAACTTAGGCCCAGTCTCCCAAGCTTCCAGTTTGCAGCCCGTCATGGAGTCTGCCTGGCTCTGGCTGACTAACTCGGTCTTCTCATCTAAATGATATTGTACCTTGGCAGTACATCGTATTCCTTCACGCTCCCAAGATTTGCTATAAATCTGCATGTTTTGAATGAAAAGAGATGTTATGTTTTCTAAGGTTTTGTCCAGAATATCCCATTTTGCTGCGTGTGATTTTGTGTAGACACTGGCTCTCAAGATACAGCGTTGGCAGTACCGGTCTGTAAATTATCATTTTTTATGCAGGAAAAGAAAAAAAGAAAAAGAAAAAGGTGCAGTTTTATCAAAGGAAAAGGCTACTTTAATTTTCTGGTTAGTTAATCTCCTTTGCATATCGCTGTAATAATCAGAAAGTGTTAGTAGCTTACATTCAATACTTAATTCCATCAGAGTAAGAACATTTTTTGAATTCATTTCCACAGTAAATTTATATTACACTTAATTTTGGAAGAGCGAAGATCCAGTTCCTAAGATGAAGGTTTCTTCCGCCTGATGAAGGGTGTGGTGCTAACCCTTGTAACCTCTACTGTAGCTGTTTTTCTATTGCTGTGATACGCTATGACCAAGGAACCTCACGGAAGACCAAGTTTATCCAGGTTTATGGTTCCACAGGGGCAAAGTCCCTGGTGCAGGATCATGGAGCTGAGGGCTCACATCATGAATGGCAAACACACGTAGAAAACCAAACTAGAAATAGAGCCTTTAAACTCTCAAAGTCGACTACCAGTGACATATTTCCTCCTGCGAGGCTTTAATGAGCCCCTACAAACAGTGTTACCCACTGGGGACCAAGTATCTAACTGCCGGAGACTATGGGGGACATCGAATTCAAACCACCACCCCTTCCTTCTTCTGTGCTCTCATAACTGTCAGGTTCCACTTTAATGATATTCTTCTAAGCCTGATAGTGTTTCTTCTGTTTCCAAGAGTTCAGGATTTCATATGTATATCAGACAGTTAGCTTTCTGTTCCCTTGACAAAATTCCTGAAATAAACAAATGTTTCAGTCCATGGTCACTTGACATGACATCCTGGAGGGGTCACATGCTGGAGGCAAGAAAACTCATCACCTCATGGTGGCTAGGAAACAAAGGCAGAGAAAAAGGCGTCAGGATTCTCAGTTCCCTGCTAGACACACTCCCAGAGGCCAGCCTGCCCCCACCACAAAGCTCCTGCCAGTGCCACCAGCTGGGGGCCTAGTATTGCACACAACCCATGGAGCGCATTAAGATCCAGAATATAGCACCCTGTCAGTTTCTATACTCGAGACACAGCGCTTATAAGTCATCTATCAAACCAAGGCCATTATAACAATACAAGACATTACTTTCAAGGTTTTTATTTATTTATTTGTAGAGTGTGTGTGTGTGTGTGTTTGTGTGTGTGTGTGTGTAATCACATGTGACAGTATGGGCAGGTGTGGAAGCCAGAGGTCAAGTTCGGGTGTCTTCTTCTATCACACTCTACCTTAGTTTGTGACACAGAGTTTCTCAGTGAACGTGGCGCTCACCCACCTGGCTAGGGCCTTGGGACCCAGTTCCGCAGTGCTAGGATACAGGTGGGAGCCACCACACCTTATCTCACCCAGCTGTGTACACAGGTGCCTGGTATCCAGTCTCAAGTCCTCATGCTTGCACGTCAGACACGGTAACAGCCAAGCCCCCTTCCCTGCCCTGAAAGAGAACATCTTTAATAGAAGCTTATCAACCTGCTGTGCCTGAGTTAAAAGAACATCATTGCCAATGGCCCACGAGACAAGGTCTAGGGTTGGTGGTGTTCAGGGCCATATTTCCTGATCTATTAGAGAAAATGTCTTTCATGGTGTCTTCCTTGGGTGCAGTCTTGACAGTCATACCATGGCCATTACATCCCAGAATAAGGTTTTATCTCTCATATTTTAATGGCCAGACACAGATCTTTGGGCTAGAATTTTAAGCAGATTACGGTATGATGTAAGTCACCCAACATTTCTAAAGTATATGCTTTCAAGGGTCTTAGATACTTTCAAAACGTTTGAGCACCGAACAAGGGAGCTGGGGAGATGGATCAGCAGCTAAGAGCCCTTGGGGCTCCTCCAGAGGACTTGAGTTCAGTTCTCAATAGCTATGTTGGGTGATACGCAAACATCTGTAACTCCAGTTGCGGGACACACTCTCCTACTCTTCTAGTTTGTGGCACACACACACACACACACACACACACAGAGAGAGAGAGAGAGAGAGAGAGAGAGAGGATAAATAAATAAGTAAATAATTAAATACATAAGTAAATACTTAGTAAAAGCTTAAAAAGAGACCCAAAGATGTATACTAAGTTAGAAGGATGATTAAAAACGGTGTGTGTGCGTGTGTTTTTCTTTTCTCCAAGAAGGTGGTCAGAAATGGCCTCTCAATCTTATGGTGACGTTTGAGCAAAGACCAGAGGGAGAGAGCCCTGTTGTTCTTGCATGGTAATCCTGGCGGCAGAGTCAAATACTAGTGTGAGCATGTGTCACAGGGCAGCATGGCCTATCTGAACTCCAAACACCAGTGAAGCCCGCTGCCGATGGGGAGGTGCCTGGTGAGCTCAGAGCGGCAACAGAAGCCAGGCATCCCGGCCTTGTTTGGATTCGGGGGATGATAAGTGTTTTAGGGTAAAGCAGCAATCTGTCTCCTTAACTGGGTAAGGACTGTCACGGCAAACATCATCTGTAACTGGGAAGGGCTGGTTTCCTCCCTAATAGGGCTAGGAGCTAGGCATGGATATCTGCTCAGTTATTTATACTCCGCAGTGCTCTGGAAGGCTTCTCAGAGTAGCAAGGCAAAGCAGCAGAAGGGCCAAGGTCGGGGAGAATCAGAGCTACTTCCTCTCAGATGACTTTGTTTTCAACAGGGAAAACCCTAAGCGTTGCCTGGAGGGACTAAGGTGGCTGGGAAGTAAACTGAGCAGAGCTCTGGCTTATCAGGCTGACCTGTCTACACGTGTTAGCAAAAACAACTGGAAAATGAAAAAAACAAAAAACGTAATTCATGGTGACACCAAAAGTCATAAAATTCTTACGGACAAGGCTATCAGGGAAATTTGCAAGGTATACACAGAAAACTGCAAAACACTGCTGAGTGAAAGTAGAAAGATACAGCACATTCGTAGATTAGTATACACCTGTAAAAACACATTGCACACATTAAATGTATACAATTTTAAAGTGATAAATTATGTATGTGTGTGTGTGAGTGTGTGTATGTGTGTATGTGTGTGTGTGAGTATGTGTGAGTGTGTGTGTATGTGTGTGTATGTGTGAGTGTGTGTTTGAGTATGTGTGTGTGTATGTGTGAGTATGTGCGTGTGTATGTGATGGCATAAGCATGTACATGTGCACATATAGATCAGAGGTTGACATGACAATTCTCCTTGTGGAAGTTGTCACAGTGTGTCCCACAATATATCCCTCTGTCCACACACCTTCACTTCCAAATGTTCATCGCAATTGGGCTGGTTTGAGATCTCTGGCTTCTGTGACACCATCAATACTGCATCCTCATCAGGACTTTTTCCGGTTATCCTGCTGCTCCCTGTGTCATGGAGAGCCTACAGCAGAACTGGTCCTTTCATGAGCCCCACCAGTTCATAAATGGTGTAGATTTTGTGGCGGATCAACTCAAAACCTTGGATCTGGACCTTGATCGGTAGCTGGACTGGTCAGACAGGCTACTTCTTCCTTATCTGCACCACCAGGGTGAGCTCTTCAGCATTGCTAGGCTAGGTTACCGGATGCCACCATTGGCAGGAGGCAAGGTCAGCTCCCCACTTTCATGCCATTCGGGCTGGATCCCTTTGCACCCATGTCTCCAGAGCCAGCTCCAATGTGCTCTCTAGTTGAAGCCTGGAGTCCACTCTCTCAAGTGCTGCAGCTGGTGAGGGGCTGGGCCAGTTCTCCTGCTCTTACACCCTTAGGGCTGGCTTACCCATGCCCTTGCCATCAGTGCCAGCTCCTGTTGCCCAGGTGAGGTACAGGGCCCACTTTGCTGCAAGCGATGGACAGGGCCAACTCTCGCACTCTTTTTTTTTTTTTTTTGTTCTTTTTTTTTTTTGCGGAGCTGGGGACCGAACCCAGGGCCTTGCGCTTCCTAGGCAAGCGCTCTACCACTGAGCTAAATCCCCAACCCCAACTCTCGCACTCTTATGATCTTGGGGGCAGGGGTGGGGTTGGGGGCACTGGCGGGAGCGGGGCAGATCTCCTGATTACTGCAGGTGACAAGCAAGGGGTGGGTAGAGGACATCTTGACCTCCGTACCCACTCCGCCTCGAGGCAGATGAGCGGTGGAGTCAGCTCTCCCTCTATTATGCTCCTGAGGTCATATCACCTGTACCCTCTCCGTTACCGAGATTTTGGTAAAGTCTGCCTTCAGGCTTTCCCATGCCGCAGCGAGGTCTGTGGGGAAGAGAGGTGAAGTGGTCAGTAACCCCCTTTGATGGGGCTTGAGCATGCAGTCTCACTTCTGCCTCTGAGAAATTCCGATATCTGGGAGTCTATTGGACAGGCCTTTCAGTGGGGTGTCTGCCGATTCTGTGGGGCTGAGGAAGGGAAAAGGCTGTTGCGGGCACGGTGGCCTGAGCGACAGTCTGCTCTGGATTGGAATGTTTACAGAGCGTAGAGCTTTAGTGTAGCCCAGAGGCACTCACTTGGGACTGAAGGCCAAAGAGCCAGGTTTGAAATGTGCAGACGGCACAGCCTTGCTGGTTTGCTTTATTGGGGAGAAAAGTAATCTATCCCTCTCGTCTAAAATTAAAGATGCTTTTAAATCCTATTCTCTAGTTTTTATTGGGGGCAATGAACAGAAATCCCATGGAAAAATGACTTACGCATCTGGTGACTACTTTATTCCAGAGACATCCTGGGGCATCGGAGAGTATCTTTCCCCAAGGCAGGAGTTTAGTTTTATCTGCTCTCAAAGTTTTTTGGGGCTAAAACTATTTTCATCATGCTCTTAGAAGAGAACTTTTAAACTCTGCCTGTTCATTTATCTCTGTCCCGGAGGAGATTAAAAATAAATTTCTGAGCAGAGGCCTGCTTCTGGCAGGGCGCTCCCTAAGCTCGGAGTGCAGCAAGTAGACGCCAGGTTGCTTGGATCCCTGTTAAAATTGCTTTCAGGGAACAGAAACCCACTCCGATGAGCTCACGTGGACGTGGGGCTAGATTAGCTTCCAACGCTGCTGTCTCAAAGTGACACGGGCCAAGCAGCCCAAACAACAAGAATTGATTGCCTCGGTGTTCTGGAGGAATTGGGATTGGTTGCCTGCAGCCTGTGAGGAAGCGGGCTCTCCCCTTGTTATGGTGTCTTTCTGGCTTGCTTCAGTCGTTCTTGGTTCTGGTAGCATCGCGTCATCCCTGCCTTCACATAGCCTTCTCACAGGCTGTGCCCCTCTTCCCAGACTCCTGAGGGACAGCAGAGCATGGGGCAAGGAGCCCACTTCACTGCTGCGTTATCTCAGCTGAACGGATTACATATACAAGGACCTTATTTCCAAAAGTGATCACATTTGGAGCTCCTTGAAGCTAAGACTCCAAGGTTTGCCCACGGGGCAGAGTTGGAACTGTAACAGCTTGCGTGTTCTATCCGTGCCTCCAGAGAGGAGTCTGATGGCTCTGGAACGTGCACCGCTTTGCCTCTCGGCTTGCCCAGTGCCTTTCTTTGGCCCTGCCTTTGCTTGTAGGTTTTAGTTTTTTCCTCTTCAATTCTGCCTTCTCTGCTCTTCAGGAACTTTGGCTTGTTGTGGTGTTGGCTCTTCTTTCTGGTGCTGTTTGGGCAGTACCAGCTCATATAGCTTGCTGCCCAGGGTTTATGTCATTGAATTCACAGTAAAAGATACCACGGATTGGAGGTATGGCCCAGTGGTTAAGAGAACCTAACATGTTTGTAGAGGACCTGAGTTTAATTCTCAGCACTACCTAGGCCAGGCCTGCACAACCTCTTCTAACTATACTTTCGGGGAATCTGATGCCTCTGGCTTCCTCTTTATAAAAATTTTGCCTGATATAGCTGTCTCCTGAGAGGCTCTGCCAGAGCATGACAAATACAGAGGCAGACACTTGCAGCCAACCATTGAACTGAGAACAGGGTCCCCAATGGAGTAGTTAGAGAAAGGATTGAAGGAGCTGAAGAGATTTGCAACCTCATAAGAACAACAATACCAACCAACCAGAGCTCCCAGGGACTAAACCACCATCCAAAGTCTACACATGGACAGACCCATGGCTCCAGCTGCATATGTAGCAGAGGATGGCCTTGATGGGTACCAATGGGAGGCGAAGCCCTTGGTCCTGCCAAGGCTGGACCCCCCAGTATAGGGGGATGTATGGGATGGGTGGATGGGTGGGGGAACATCCTCATAGAAGAAGGGGCAGGGGGGATTGGATAAGGGGTTTATGGACAGGAAACCTCGAAAGGGGATAACATTTGAAATGTAAATAAAAAATATCCAATAAGAAATTCTGATAACTTTCCAATGCTAAGAGCATTTAACACCACCACTCCCCCCAAAATGCTGCCTCTCAGCTAGACCTCTCTAGGCTTCTCTACACAGGTCACATAGGTTAGCAGGGTGTATCATTTCTCAGCTCCTCTAAGCAGGTGGGATACACGATGCTTCAGTGACTTCAGAATGTCCTAAATGTCAGTGACACAGGTAACACAGCCGCAAAAACAAAACAAAGCAAAACAACAAACAAAACACTAGATTTGTGGAAAGGACCTCTGAACTAAATCAGCTTGTATACCTTAAGAGTATGTTAGACCCCAGGATAAAAGTCAAGAAATGTGTTGTGCTGGGGAAGAGGCTTTTCTCTATATTCGTGCTGCGAGGCTTCCATGATGGATGGAGAAGCTGTATGCAGGAGCTCTGCTGACTGACTGCAGAGGGTGTAACCTTCCAGCCATGTTTGTCATATTGACATAGGAGAGAAGCTGTCTGGGATCCTTTAGCCCACTTGTATACCCAGAGATGTCGTTAGTTTGCCATTGGTCCTTTTTGGGGGTATAGGGTGCTACTAGTCTATATGAAGACACCTGGAAGGTCATTTGAGTTCAGCCTCTCTCGTGGTACTGACATGCTAATCATAGATGAAGTATTTTCCTAGTCATGTGACTGGCTGGAATTCCAAGATATCCTTAAAAAAGCATCTCTCAGTCTGGAGGGATCTTTTAGCCCAGACTTCTGAAGCTGTCCACATTCCTCCTACAAACTAGAACCACAGGCCTGAGATCTACAAGGTCTAGCCTGCAACATAACAATGGCTCTGTTTCTTGGTACCAAACTTCTATTTTGTTCATTTTCTCTTTGCTGTGATAAAATACCCAGACACTAGCAACTTAAGGGAGAAGGGTTTACCTTTGCCTTACAGTTACAGAGGGATAGAGTCCATCATGACAGAAAGACATGCAGCAGGCAGGGAAGACACAGAGGCAGAGGCAGAAGGATAGCTGGCCACATTACATACATACTCAGAAAGTGAACAAGAGGGCCACCAAGCCCCACCCCGTACCCGGAGTGATCCACTTCCTCTAAACCTGCAGCCTCCCCAGACAGCACCATCGGCTGGGGATAAGTGGGGACTCTATTGGGGAACATTCCACGCACTCCATTGTTTATAAAGTGGGAGTTTGAATTGAATTTAGATTAAGCAGAAACCAGAGTTAAAGCCCATTCCATAAGTATGCCACAAATTAAGCCATAAGTACAACTCATTATTGTCATTAATTGATTTTATAAAACAACCATTGGATATTGGCGTTCTCTATAGTTAACATTTCCAAGCAGAATTATATTATATGGTGACAGCTTTCTGTCATGTTTCAAAACAAACAAAGACCAAAACTCGATGACCTAAATTAAATGAAATGTTTTAATATGTTGATGTCTATTATCAGAGAAATTCATTATGTGTTTTAATTATGCTAATCATGGAACATTTCATAAAGAGATGCAATTCAATTTGTGACTTAGAACTGGGTGGGTTATTGTTTCTAGTAATAGTCCCATCACTTGAATTTTGCTTTTGTCTTTCTAAGAACTTAACTCTAACTAAAGATCTGATATATTTATATCTTCATTCTTAGGTGTGTTCCTCACTTTCCCCCTTGTTTAAGTAATAAAATAAACATTTACATGGGGGGCGGGGTGGAGAGATGGCTCAATGGTTAGGAGTATCCATCCACATGGCAGGTCAGAAGCATTTGTAAGTCCAGCTTCAGGGGTTCTGATGTCCTCTTTTGGCCTCTGTGAGCACTGCATGCATGCAATACACAAACATGCATAGGTACACTCATATCCATAAAATAAAACAACAATAATGCAGTCTTACAAACATTAATACATGATCTGTCAATAATTTCTAGAATTTAAGTAGAAAGGTTAACATATGTTCTCCATTCATTAATAGTTCTTTTAAAGGAATGACTCAAACAAAACTGTATTAAGTATATCCACATATAACTCTCTCTCTCTCTCTCTCTCTCTCTCTCTCTCTCTCTCTGTGTGTGTGTGTGTGTGTGTGTGTTACTGGGATTTAACTCCACAGACCGTGTGTGTTCAGCAATCAACACATAACCTGAAATAGCAATACCCTTTGAAGGTCAGTTAAAAATGATTCTTGAAAATTTTCATTTAGACAATATTGGAACTGGATTTTTGTCAGCAATGTCCTTTGCTAATGTGGCAAGTCACACTGATTAATTTTCCTGTGATGCATTGATTCGAAGTCCCAGCAGGACCACTGGCAATTTTTATACTGGAATGTATAAGATTAGTCTAGGAAAGTTTTTCTGGCATTTCCTTTTTGGAATTTGCAACCAAAGCAGTGCTTGCTCCCTGTGACAGCTTTTGCTTGTTTAGTTTCAAATGATTCTGGGATGTTCTTGTGGCTCTATTAGTTTTGAAACTGTAGCAAAGTTTAGCAAGTGTCCTGTGGCAAGGTGATGCTATGGAGCAACCACTTATATTTTGTCTCCTTGTTTTCATCTGTGTGGTCATTTTGCTACTTTGTTAGAAGTTCTGTTTTTGTAAATAGTTATCAATGTCACTTGGTCCTCTAGTTAGGACCAGTGTTAGAGGTGAGAATATTTGGCACTATTTAAATGACATATACGATGTGTTATATTACTTATCTATATGTATGTGTGTGTTCATGTGTGTGTACATACATGTGGATACTAGAAGTCATCCAATCCCCTTGAGATGGTTGTGAGCAGCTAGATGTAGGTATGGAGAACTGAACTTGGGCCGCCTCCAAGGACAGCACATCCTGTTAAATACTGAGCTTTTCGATCTAGCCTTCATCATCATCATCATCATCATCATCATCATCATCATCATCATCACCATCATCTGGAGACATGGTTTCACCATGTAAGTCTGGCTGGGTTAGAATTCACTATGTAGCTCCAGCTGACTTCAAACTCATGATCCTCCTGCCGTAGCATCTCATGTATCGGAATTGTCATGTCCTGCTCTTAACGACCTTTTAAGTGATGACTTGTTTCAACTGACCTAGTATTTGTCAATGGTATTGGGGTTTTCCTCTGCGAAATAGCTACTGATGCATAATACATAGGACTGGACTGGAAAACCTCCACCTGTCTGGAGGCTTGCCCAGTCTCTAGCTTTATTGAAGAATACTATGGCCATGAGGAATCAAGATGTTCAGAGGTAACAAGGAGGTGTTTTTTATTCCGGGATAGATGTGTCCCCTACACATCCCCAACCCCTACTGGCTCAGGACAGAGGTCAGCAGGTGAGGTAATTGTAGTGCAGTTGGTGAATGGCACATTCATGAACTGCTCCCTCTTAACTGACAACTCCTGTTCTCCCAGAAGTCAGGTCCCATTGACCAGGATCTTATTTAGCATAGGAAATCCATAGCCCAGGGCTACTGCTAAAGGCTGTCTAGAAGAAAGTTCTCTTCAAGTCCAGATGTTCATCGGACCAGGAAGAAGCCAGAAGTGGGTGAGAATTGAGGATTGTCCCACCCCTGGACTGGAGTGAACAGATTGAGCCTATGTGTTGACTCTTCCAGCTCAGTCGTGCTGATCAATTCCTATTGATTTTTGTCTTTTTTCCACATGTACCTGTCTCTGCTTCTTCCAATTTTATCTGACTTTACTCTTAAGATTTAAAAAGCTTTATTTTCTTTTAACTATTACTTTCAGCAAAATCGTATGCATTTTAGTGTGTTTTATTTAGATCTTTTGCCGTTCTAATATTTTGATATCCCTGCCCCCCCCCTTTTCAAAGATAGATCTCCATGTAGCCCAGGTTGGCCTTGAAGTTATTGTAAGTTGAGAGGTTATGTTGGATTCTCTTAAAAAATTCTTTAAAACATATTATGTATCTGTGCATTTTGCCTGCACATATGTCTGTTCAACGCATGCGTGTCCAGTGCATTTAAAGGCCAGAAGAGAGCACTGTCTCCTGGAACTCGAGATACAGGTGGTTGAGAGCTTCACTGTAGGTGGTGGGAGCCAAACCCAGGTCTCCTGGCAGAGCCACCAGTGCCCTTAGACATCCATCCACCTCTCCAGCCTCACTTTGAATTCTTGACCCTCTGGTCTCAGCCTCATAGGTGCTCAGATTGGGATGTGCAACCATTCTATTTCCCTTAAGTGATATCTTGCAGGAATAGTTTCCAACCTTTATTATTGTCTTCTCCTTTGTGTGCCTGTGCGAGGGTCCATGGGTGTCTGCAGATTGCTCAGGTCGATTGGTTTTGTTTGTTTGTTTCTTTTGAGACAGGCTCTCTCACTGGCAAACAAGTCCCAGGGATCCCCCTGCCTCTGTGTCCACAGTGCTGGTGTTACACATGTAGTCTACATACATGTTTTTTTGTTTTATTTTGTTTTGTTTTGTCCTGTTTTTGTTTTTTACGTGCATTCTGGGCCCAGAACTCAGGACCTAATACTTGTATAGCAGACACTTTCCAAACTTAGGTGCCTCCCTAGCCCCCTCAACTGAAGATTTCCAAAAGGAGAAATATTCTGGATTATCCTGACAAGCAGATGAAATCGAGAGTCCTAATAAGAGGGAGTGAGGGGCTGAGTCTGAGAAGGAGACTGATTGATAGATTCGGTCAGAGGTGAGGCCCAAGGGAAGCAGGCTGCCTCTACCAGAGTGTAGATTTACTCCCGAATCTCGGTGAGGAACACAACCCTGCCAACCCTTAGAGACTTCTGACTTCCAGACGTACAAGGCAATGCATGCACGTTATTGTAAGGTCTGGTTGGTGGAACTTGGCTAACACAGAGACAGTGAGCCCATGTGACTAAGATTCTGCTCTCAGCTGAGAGAAGGCAGCTCGACCTTTGACCACCTCTGTGCAGTCAGGGTTCAATATCGTTGTCCTTGTAGGTACCTGGTATGGAGTTGCCTGTGCCTTTGATGTCCTTCTGTCAAACTCTTGTCCCCTGTAGCATTCATTCTGATAAAACGGTAATGGGCTTTGCTGTGCAGTCACAAATAATTTAGACACCAAACCTTGCTTTGTGGATGCTAATGTTATCACTGCTAAGTAAAGGGTTACAACCAATAGCTTCAAATCAGTTTTTAATTGAAATAAGGAAAATTTTTGAAAGAAAAATTTAGCCTCTAACCTTGATTTTTTTTTTGCTTGCTCCATTGGCATTTTTCTTTTGTTTTCTTTATTTGTTCATGAGTGGAAACTTAAAAACTATTTCATTTCTGCTTTTTTTCTTTTTCAATTGCATATCAGTGGATGAACTTCTCAAACACATTTGGTTCTACATTGCAATGGGAGATTTCTAGGTAGGATACATATTCCTTTTTCAAAAGTCCTTCCACACGAACATGATTTTAATACTTACATATAAGGAGATAAAAATAAAATTATCCCCAGAATTTGGCTCCTTGTCAGTGACTATTATAAGACAACGACAAAAAGAAACATACTTCTAGGGAGAAGAACATTAAGTAATGTTCTGACTGGACATTTTCATTGTGGACCCAAGGTCCTCAGCTCTGTAAGGAGGGGAAAGTGCATCAGACAAGCCCCAGAGTGATGCAGTTAACCATGTGAGGGCCCTGAGGTGAGCATCTCCAGTCACAGCTCCGTATACTCACTCAGTATTTGCACATGAGAATGGTGTCTTGCACATTGCTCGAGGTGCTTGGGACACAGCTGTGAGCACACTTCCCTGCGAAGCTTGCAGGGAGAAGGTGGAGAGGGAAGAGAAACAAGGGTGTGGTATGCAAGGTTGGATGAAGGTAACTGTGACAGATGATCTCAGTCTGGGAGGGGAGGAGGGAGTTAGTGGAACATTATTACTTTATTATACACTATGTATGGTCTTATCTGTTAGTCTAGATATGAAAGTCAAGGGTGAGAAGGTGATGGCAGTATGTGCCTAGGAGCATGAATGAGGTGTTTGCTCAAGCTGCTTGTAATAACTATTTAAGTACATGAAATTAAATACTGAGTTTTCTCTTATGATCTAGACAACCAAACAGAACAATGGGTTACCAAATCACACGGGCTCAATTCAGTCTGGTTGTTAAGTGTGTGGGTCTGATTCCAAAGTAACTGGTTCCAAGGCTGACCCTGACACACAGTAGGTTTTCTAGCAAGGCAAACTAAGTCTCTGCAGCACAATTTTCCCATTTTATTAGGGAACAAGAATAACACTTAGTTCATGGGATTGTGGTATGGGTAAAATGAACCAACATATAAAGTCCTTAACAGCAACTGTTAGAAGCTAGGTAGGTATTCAATAAATAACCATTTTATTGGTGGTATAATAATAATAATGATGATAATAATAATAATCCTAGTAAATTGTAGAGGGATTAGAAAGAAAGATGGACACTCAGAGTTTGAGCTGTTACTTTTCAAAAAGGAAAGTGAAATCATATTGCTCTGTTGATGAGTGTGGATGTTAATTTAATATATGTCATTGCAAATCTTTTATCAGATTTATGAGTAGGAGCAAACTGATTTTTAAAATAATTTCTGCAGAGAATAATAAGGAAACCAGGAAAAGAATGCATAGAATAATCTGGTTGAAGTCTAAGCAAAAGAAGCAATTATGATAGTTAATATAAGTGGACTAAATCTCCATATTAATAAGGTTACATCTAATGGAGAAATTTTTCTTTACTTGAGAGACCTGCTTCATGCAGGAGCATATCATTATAAAGTTAACAAAAGTTAAAGCAAGGAGACAGGGCAGGCAAATTAAAACAAAATGTAAAGGATGATGGTAGTCATAACATGCAAGTTAACAATAAAGACTGTAACAAATGGTGAGTTCACAAAGCCAATAAATACATGCAAGCTGAAACAAAGTATCCTAATGTGGTAAACTATAACTTATAGTGCCAAATTTTGTTAAAAGTATAAAATGGAAGATACAAATGAAATGGTAGGGATCTTGGGCAAGCAAGATGGCTGAACTGGCAAAGGTGCTTGCTGGCAAGCCTGAAAACTCAGGATCTACATGGTGGAAGGGGAGAATCAACCCCCACATGTTATTTTCCACATATGTATCATGTCATACACATGCCTACACACACACACACACACACACACACACACACACACACACACACACACACACCAAAGAATATAGTAGAGGACTTTAACACTCTCCCAAACCGGCAGGTTAGGAGACAAAAACCTAGAAATCATATGTTCTGTTGAATAACCTGAACAATAATCTCTAGGTCGTAGTTTGGTATATAATTTTGTAACTCATGAAGAGAAAGTGCTTCTTATTTTTCAAAGGATCGCATATTCAAATGAAATCCAGACAAGGGCCAAAACCCAAGAAAACCTTTGGTATACTTCAAAAGCAGAAACCGTGAAGCTTGTAATAATTGGCATTACTCAAAGGCGAGGCTGCACCTCACCTGTCATTACCGCTTACAGCCTTGGGTGCCTGACGGCAACTCTCCCTTTCTTGCAGAAAGGGAGGCACAACTGAGCACTGTGGCATCATCCATACTTGCAAAATGTGGGGGACAAAGTGTCCTTCCATTTACAGAATAGTTGTGCATGGCTCATAGATTATACATGACCACAGAAAACTTTGAAGCAGTTCAAATAAGTGACTTCAGATTGCAAGCAGCCATGGATGGATCTAAATTTAACATAGATGTGATTTAGCAAAGGATACCAGCTCATAAAAGAAAGGACATGCTATTCCTATAAATCTCAAAGCATGGTAGTATATTTTGGCAATACAATAATGATACACTTTAAAAATGAGGGACTGGAGTTTTGTAGGCATGAAGGGGTACCTTGACTGATAACAGATCCTTCACTGTCTCAGTTTCTCTGTCACACTTAATGGTGGCAGCAAAGGTGTCTGATTATACTTGAGTATCAGAAGATGAGAATGATGAGCTCATGAAACACCAACAGAAGATGATGAAATGCTCTTGCAGTTCAGTGCAGGTCAGCAGAGACAACTGATGCCAGAGAATAAGAGAGAGAGAAAGAAGATTAGAACAAATTGCCAGAGTTGATTTGAGGTCAAACGAAGCAATTCAGTGAGAAGCTGAGAGAATCCAGATTGAACAGTCAGCTTGGAGAGGAGTTTAAGCCAGAGCAGCTGAGTTGAACCAGCCAGCCAGAGTTCAGAACTAGAAAAGGTGAGCTTCTTTAGCAGTAAGTCCCCAAGATGACAATTACATCAGTCAAACAAAAGATACTTTTTACAATTCTGGGCTTTGCCTTTGCTGAATTTACATTGTTGTACAATCTCTTTGTGGAGAGGATTTGATTATTAAAGGAATCAATGTGAGTACATCCAATGTTGAACCTAAACACAACAGCAATAGATAGAAAGAAGTTGAAGATTTGGTGGTGTTCCAGGTGGCCTTGGGGATTCAGGGTGGTCTTGGTAACAGTTGAGGATCTGGCTTGGGAAATGACTAGGGTGGTTACATGGATGGAGTCTTCAGTATTGATTCAGCAATGACAGTGGCAGCTGAGATGACTGCAGAGCCATTGAGGTATGATGGACATGTTAGTAGCTAGTTAGCTGGGTCCCCCTGGTAACAGCAAAGCCAGAGGCAGCAACCAGAGCTAGGCTTTTGGTTCCATAAGTAACTCCTTCAGTGGCTCTAATTCTGGTACTCCTCTTGGTTGGAAGCCAGCATCAAATGCAGGGTCAGGAAGTGGTCTTGATGGAGGCTTTGACTGTAGCATGTATTCTACATCCTATGGTTCAGGGACGTAGGCAGTAGGATTTGGTTGGTTGGTTCATACAGGATGGTGGGAATTAAAAAATTTTTAAAATCCATGGTGAGTATATTGTAAAATATGTAGGTGCTAAAATTTCAATTTGATTTTGTTCAGTGTGAAGTACATTCAACGCCCCCCCCCCTTGACATTTTTTTTCTTCAGGAAAAGAGGAAAAGCTAAAGGAATTTTCTGTTTTGTTAGACAAAGAGTTAAATATCGGGTGGTTGAATGTGAACTTCAGGTTGCCCAATGGCGAACCAGCACTCTACAGTCTACCTCAGAAGGCTTCTTTGTGATATTCTGCCATTGGATTTCTTAAGTCAATTCCTTGCATGCTCAAAGTAGAAACCATTGGTTAGGATTTCATTCTTTTCTCCTTACTTAAATTCGTATCACACTCTGGATTTTTTTCCCCTTAGGAATGCTTCCTTTTGGGAGATCTTAATGTCACCGTGTTTCTTTCTTCTGGCTTCATTTGTAATCGTTTGGTCTTCCTTTGTATAAGAGAGCCCAATCTGAATCCTCCATTTGCTCTTTGCAGCTCATCTCACGGCAAACCGGGAAGAAGCACTTCATTGAAAAGAGTGCAGCAAATAGGAATACGTCTGCCTCTGGGGTTTCTCACCCAAGAATTCGTCATCATAACGCGCAGCCTGGCTCATTGATGGCGGCTTTCTATTTTTATTCGCTCTTTATTTTATGGAGTCGCGTCACCGCTCTGAAGACAAGGCTGCGACGTGGAACCAGAAGGCCGTTGGAACTTTCAGAAGCCTTGAGTGGGATCAATAGTGGTACGGACGCGTGCAGGGCTAATGTGAGGGAGAAAAATGGAGAGTTCACACAGAAACTTGATGGAAAAACGGTTGTTTTTTTAAACTTAGTGAGATGTGCCACTCAATCCTGTGGCTTCGGTGGGAGATTCTGCAGAGTAATGTAGCAAGTAAGGTTCGAATGTTTTTGCTTCAAAGGATATCTACATCTGTCGGAAGACTTCGAGCATCGTTCTTTGAAAACCCACTTTAGTTGAGCGTGTTAAATAAAATAAGGCTTGTTGTTCCTCTCCTTCTGTCAACTGCAGCGAGTGCTGTATGGAGGTGTTCTCTGTTACTGATCAGGAGGTGTGGGAACATGAGCTGAAGCTGGCGGGCCTGGAACATGGACGGAGCCTGTGGTGTGCTTTGCGAGAGGACTCGGAAGCCGAGTTCACCCGTGAGCTCAGGGATCTCCAAGAAGGGTGGAGATTCTCATAGCCGTTTAGCTACCCGTGAGGGTGCTGCTTGCTACAGTTCTGTCTGGTGCTTGGATGCTTTTTACAACAGTTGTCTTTGCTGGAAATTCATAAGTAAAACGGATTTAAATACTAAAAAATCACGAGGGGCTGGAGAGATAACCCGGTTGTTAAAAGTATATGCTGCTCTTGCAGATAACCTGAAATGGGTTTCTAGGACCCATAGGGTGGCTCACAGTTGCCTGTGAGTAATGGAGGGGGCTCATAGACAGTTGCACTCATGTGCACACAACTAAGGATAGACAGGAACATAGTTAAAAATAATTCAAAATGTGAAAGGGATAGCCTATTAAAAGCAGGATAACAGGTATCTCCAGGAAGGTAGAGACCATTGAGGAGATTTTTTGTTTGTTTGTTTCTTAGAAATAAGATTGGTATTAATATTATAATTTTAATAAGAATTTTCAATCATTTAGTCCTCTGTTAAAAATTCTCCAGGATTGGAGTAAAATATGCAACAGCATCAGCAGCAGGAATGAACGAAGTCTCAGGAAATACCAGTGTGAGGAGATGCTGCACACTGTATACATCAAAAACGAGAAAATTAAGGAATGGAACCCCAATCAAAATGGTCTGTTCAGAACTGGCTATGGAATATGACAACTAAGTGAAGAACCTGAAGGAAGGGAGGAGGGGGAGAGGGAGAGAGAGAGAGAGAGAGAGAGAGAGAGAGAGAGAGAGAGAGAGAGAGAGAGAGAGAGAGAGATCACAAAAGCTCTTGGAAATGAGAAGGAGAAATTAGCAATGAACGGAGAGGAGAATGAAGTCCTAAGAGGCTTTCAGCACAGCAAAGTGAAAATTTCAATGAGAGGAATAACTTTCTGAAGGCATAAGTATTGAAATTCACTCAAGATAGAGAAAACCTTTCTGATGTAATCATTAGGAAAGTAATTTAAAAACTTGTCGATTATCTCAAAATACAGGCTCCAAAGTCACGGAGTCTTTGAAACTTCCATTTGCGTGTTCCTGGAGCAGCGCAGCCGCCCTTGGCTGGGAGCTGGAAATGTGTGTGCGCCCCTTCAGACGCACCTGCTCCTCTGTGGTTATCTTCTACACAGGAACGCATCCGTGGAAGGATGCTGCACCCTGGGGTGACCCCTAGGAAACTCAGCAATGGGGGGGATGAGAGGAGGGAAGGCAAGCTTACCTTACTCTCACCTTGGATGCAGAGTTGCCCCAGGGGCTCTGTGAGACCACGGTTTCAGACAACCTTTTCTTCACTCTCTCAAGTCTTGGTGTGGTAGCGGGGGTGGGGGAGGGAGGGTGGGGTGGGAGTGGGGGTGGGTGGGAGGGGGCGTCCCCACAGTGAACTAAGATCATAGCCTAGTACCAAGCAGACTCGGCCGAGTTCCTAGTTCTACCTTAGGTGTTGAGAATGCCCCAACTCCAGGCCGAGCACATGGCTCACTCTGGAGAGTATTTGCCTAACATGAGTGAAGTTTTGGTCTGATTCCCACTCTCCAACACTAGGCGTGGCAGTGCCTAGTGTTCTCATAGCAGCTGAGAAACGGAGGCTGGGGCAGCTTCAAATGTCTGAAGATGTGTTTGAGCACAAGTTTGATCCCTGCCTGGGCTACATGAGTAACTTTCTCAGAATAAATAAAGCGCAGAATAAATCAATTAAAATTAAAAAGGAGGAAAACAGTTCCTTAAACTCACTTTTGCTATTCGTATGTGACAATCCTGATTCTTCCTAGGGTTCATGTGAGTAAACTGAGTCACAGAAGTTTTTAACTGCCTATAATACAGTGTTTTGAAGACCACAGTAATTAAAAAGAAACATGAGAATGGCTGTCAGTTTCCCCAGATGTGATGATAAGTTAACATAACTCCAATTTAATTGAAAATTAATTCTGACAAAAGCTCTAAAGTTAACTTCGTGGGAAATAACAACATGGAGACAGTCAGGACCTTTCAATGAAGAACCATGATGACATCTTAATGCTACAGGTTTTTTTTTTTTAAAGATTTATTTATTTATTATACATGAATACACAGTAGCTGTCTTCAGACACACCAGAAGAGGGTATCAGATCTCATTATCGATGGTTGTGAACCACCATGTGGTTGCTGGGATTTGAACTTAGGACCTCTGCAAGAGCAGTCAGTGCTCTGAACCACTGAGCCATCTCTCCAGCCCAATGCTACAGTTTTGAAAGCATATGATGGGGACCTACAGAAAGGGCAACAGAAAGACGGATGAAAACAAATTCAAGCATATCTAGGAATTTGGTGTATTTATAAGGGGGCTGTGCACACTGTGCTGGAAATGAGGATTTAACCCCGATGGCATCACTGCTCTACGTGGGCAAGAAAACTTCTTTTTATCCCAATTTCACACAAATTACCAAGGTAAAGTCTAGACAGATGAAAGTTTAAATATACCAACACAAAGACCTTAGGGAAATGTGTTTTGTTTTAGATTCTGTTTGTCTCTTGACCTTACTGATAAATTGTGTAACTTCTCCGGATGCTCTCTGAACATCTCTGTTTTTTGAACAGATTTGCTTGCCCGAACACTTGTGATTTTGCATTTATTATTGCTGTTTTAGATTTCAGTACATACCACTCCCACGTCAATTACCTGCCCTTCAAAGCCTAATGACACGAGTGTTTTGCATTTCTGAAAAGCCCCTCTGCTCTTAGTGGATGGTAAAACCACATCCTTGGTGTTTCCATTCAATACTCCCCCACAAGAACTCACACAGCACGGACTCACAGGACCGGTGAGCCTCCCAGGCAGAAGTCAGCTCTGGCTGATCGAACCCGTAGGCTTTACCCTGGATCCTGTAACTGCTCGGTTCCAGAGCAGCCCACGCAGTTAAAGATGGTGCTTTATTTCCATCAAGACGCTCTCACGAGTGCTGTCCAGGAGTGGTTTGCTTCTGTTAGGGAAATGAGCTGCAATTTTCATCTTTAAAGCTCTTGGATGAGCTCTGCTTTGTGGGACCCGCTTGCGGGGGTTTTCTTTGTGATGACGATGCAGTCCATTTCTGTACCCAGAATGCTCCATTTCACTCTCATTACGGAGAGTGCTCCAACTCCCTTTTCTGATTCTGAAGCAACGTTTTTGTAGATTTGGTCCCATTAGTTGGGAAAGTGGCAGAAACGTGGGAACAGCCTTGAGAAAGGACACCCGACATTTGTACTTCTACTTCTGCTAGGTCGACAGTTGAAGTGACTGTGGGTGGAGAAAAAAAATGGAAGTAGAAACTGGTTAAAATACTCCCTGATATGTGATGGTCAACCCCACATATCTTCTATCAGGAGGGAACTTGAGAATATGGACTCTCAGCAGAGGAAGTCTCTAGAGAGCTCAACGCATGAGCATGCATGAAGGGACTAGAGTTATGGCCTAGGAATGGGAGAGCTTCGGTCACACCACTGTCAGGCAATAATACTATTTAATGGCACAGTGGAGAGAGGTTAGGGACAGAACTGAAGAGGTTGAGGTCTATGATGGCTGTGCTAAAGAGTCACCCTGCTGCCTTGGGGACAGCGTTTCTCTTGGGTCCATGGCAACGACTCTGAGGTAAGGATACTGGATGAAGTCATTGCATTTTATTATGCTGTGATTTCAATATCTTTTTATTATGCTGTAATGCATCTATGATGTTTTGGTGAAATTTAATCTACATTTTTCTTGTGTGTGTGTGTGTGGGTGTGTACACATGCGCTCACACATATGTGCAGGTGGGTGTTCATTTATGTGCACGCAGAGGTCAGTGGCTAACGTTTGGCTATCTTCCTCAGGGTTCGAACTCAAGTCCCTATGCTTGGTCAACAGGCAGTTGATCACATGAGTCATTCACTGTGTATCACTGTGCATGGTGATGGTTTCACGAAGGCACTTTCAAACACCATGCACTCTGACTGTATTTACCTCATTTTCTCCTTCCTGCATGTATGAATTTTCAAAATTATTCTTGGAAGGCTAATTCTTCTTTCTCTCAAAGGTTTTAACTAGCTGCTCATAGTATTAAAGAGAGCAAGACAGAGGATATCCGATTGGACAGTGACAGCTCCCTAGAGCCTTCCCCAAGATCCTCTCATGGCACCAGCTTTTGCCTCTCATTAGGAGCAGTGTAGAGACATCCCAGAACTTCTAACATGTTCCCAAACCAGGCAGAAAATAGATGAAAATGCTACACTGGGCCTGGGATTGTAATTCAGTGGAAGAGCCTAGCCATGGCACATTGAGGGCTCTGAGTTCAAGTTCAGCACCAAAACAGAAAAGAAGCCTATACTAACCTTATAGGCTGAACTGTAAGAAACGCCTGTCAGTTAGTTCAGTTAATGACCAAAGGTTAGCAGGTTCGTGTGAATCTACTTCATAAAGGGAAGAGCACAGCTGTAGCCACTATGGCTACTAAGATTGTTTTCTTAAATGAATCTAGGATTGGAGGCTATAGTATACATGCACATATGTGCATGTGTGCATATGTACATGCATGTGCATGCAAATAGAGTATTATGAAAGCCACACACCTTTCACTAAAATGTCTAACTTCCACTTCGGGTGGGAAAAAATCATTTCCTACATTTAGCTTAGTAAGCCTGCTGTAATGCTCATAATTGCAACAGTCTCTCTGAATTAACTTTTAATTAGCAGTAAGAAGCATTCACAACAGGAAAGGGCTTCAGCCTGTAAGGAATGGTTCTCATGGTTTTCTGAATATAGAGACAGATCTGGATAACTCAGTACTAGTAAAACCATCAACATCTCTCTTACCTGCTCTTCCTTTGCAGATGCTTGAATCCATTTTTAATAGGACATGTGCTATTAAGAAATATGTGATTCCTGAACAGAACACCAATGGCTTATGCTCTAAGATCAACAATAGATCAATGGGGCCTCATAAAATTGCAAAGCTTCTGTAAGGCAAAGGACACTCTCAACAGGACAAAATGGCAACCAACAGACTAGGAAAAGATCTTTACCAATCCTACATCTGATAGAGGGCTAATATCCAATATATACAAAGAACTCAAGAAGTTAGACTCCAGAGAGCCAAACAATCCTATTTAAAATGGGGTACAGAGCTAAACAAAGATTTCTCAGCTGAGGAATATCGAATGGCTGAAAGGCACCTAAAGAAATGTTCAACATCCTTAGTCATCAGGGAAATGAAAATCAAAACAACCCTGAGATTCCACCTCACACCAGTCAGAATGGCTAAGATCAAAACCTCAGGTGGCAGCAGATGCTGGTGAGGATGTGGAGAAAGAGGAACACTCCTCCATTGTTGGTGGGATTGCAAGCTGGTACAACCACTCTGAAAATCAGTCTGGAGGTTCCTCAGAAAATTGGACATAGTACTACCTAGGACCCAGCTATACCTCTTCTGAGCATATACCCAAAAGATGCTCCAACATGTAACAAGGACACATGTTCCACTAGGTTCATAGCAGCCTTATTTATAATAGCCAGAAGCTGAAAAGAACCCAGATGTCCTTCAACAGAGGAATGGACACAGAAAATGTGATATATCTACACAATGGAATATTGCTCAGCTATCAAAAACAATAATTTCATGAAATTCTTAGGCGAATGGATGGAACTAGAAAATATCGTCCTGTGTGAGGTAACCCAGTCACAAAAGAACACTAATGGTATGCACTCACTGATAAGTGGATATTAGCCCAAAAGCTCGGAATACACAAGATACAGTTCACAGACCATGTGAAGTTCAAGAAGGAAGACCAAAATGTGGATGTTTCAGTCCTTCTTAGAAGGGGGAACAAAATACAGGAGGAAATACAGGGACAAAGTGTGGAGCAAAGACTGAAGGAAAGGCCATCCAGAGACTGCCCCACCTGGGGATCCATCCCATATGTAGCCATCAAACCCAGTCACTATTGCTGATGCCAAGAAGTGCTTGCTGACAGGAGCCAGATATGGATGTCTCCTGAGAGGCTTTCCCGGAGCCTTCTGATACAGATGAGGATGCTTGCGGCTAACCATCAGACTGAGCACGGGAACCCCAATGGAGGAGTTAGAGAAAGGACTGAAGGAGCTGAAGGGGTTTGCAACCCCATAGGAAGAACAAGAATATCAACCAACCAGACCCCACCAGAGCTCCCAGGGACTAAACCACCAACCAAAGAGTACACATGGAGGGACCCATGGCTCCAGCTGCATATGTAGCAGAGGATGGCATTGTCTGGCATCAATAGAATGAAAAGCCCTTGGTCCTATGAAGGCTTGTTTCTCCAGTGTAGGGGAATGCCAAGGTGTTGAGGTGAGTGGGTGGGTGGATGGAGGAGCATCCTCATAGAAGCAGGGGGAGGGGGATGGGAAGGGGAAACAAGGAAAGGGATAACATTTGAAATGTAAATATATAAAATATCCAATAAAAAAGGAAAAAGAAGTATGTGAAATATATTAATGGAAACATATATTTCACATATGGAAATATATATTTGGATTTTTTTTTTTTTGGCTACTGGAGAATCAACTGTAAGGGGAAAACATTTCTTTCTTTGGCTCGTGTTTCAGTCCGTGGTCGTCACTCAGTTCTGTGGCTTTTGGGGTCTGTGAGGAGATGATACACAGCAGGGACTGTGTGGTGAAAGGAAAGGGCTAAGAGAGATGTGAGGGGGAGCTAGAGTGACAGAGTGAGAGAAAGAATGAGAGAGACAGAGAGGGAAAGAGGAAGGGAGGGAGGGAA